>NC_051274.1:6585981-6885981 GCF_015220745.1 Sebastes umbrosus
GCCACAGTCCTTGATATGTATGTGTGTGTCTGTATAGTCACAGTTCCTGTAAGCTGCTCTGTGGTTGGGCAGGGAGGGGTGTGATGGAGGCCACAGCTCTGGGAAAGAAGCTGTTCCTCAGTCTGTTTGTGTAGGATATTATTATTATTATTATTATTAACCATTTGCTAGACGGCAGCGGTTCAAATGGGGAGTGGCCGGGGTGTGTGGGGTCTGATCGGATAGTTTTGGGCTCTTTTGTTTCCATAACATGTCTTCTTTCAGACTATAGTGCAAAGAAAACATCCAAAATACACATTTAGGTGTTTATTGTAATATGTTATATTATATATACTTATGCTATGTCTATTTGAGTCTGTAGATTTCTCCTAAATTTATCAAAAGTTATTAGCATTAGATAATTTCTCATTTGCATATTCAAACATACAATTTCAGAAAGATTTCATGGTGGTATCTATTAGTTGAAATGTTTTACCATATTCACCTGTAATGTCTTGCAAAAACTGTTACAATACATGTTTTTAAAGGCCATTTTCTCAAAATATTTTTTTTTCTCAGACACTGAAGAAACCTCCTCTTCAATAGAACTAACATGCACCAAACTGTCCAGTTTCATTCTGTATTCTGAAGGTGTTTATAGAGGGGTTTGTTCATTTATCATTCATAGCCTGATTTATCGAACATTTTTTGTTGTTGACAGTATTTTCTGGTATTTTAAGTGATACAAAGAGATATCCAAAATTCCCTCAGTAAAAACCTTTAACTCTAATATGTCAACAAAATGAGCGAATGAAGAATTTTGAAGCTGGTTTTATCCGATGTTCAGATTTCTGTTCAGGAAAATGTATACAAATTAGCGCATAGGATCATGCCTCATTTTCATGTTTAAAAATAAAATCTCTGAAAACTTGTAATACAAAAAAACAATTTTCTTCATGTATGTAATCAACCGGGGAAGTTTCATGGTGATATCTACCTGGGGCAAAGAGTACAGATGCAAAGAGACAAAATTCCAGTGCTTTTTTGGCAACAGACATTAGATGGTGCTGCGGTAGCGCTGCCACCATTTTGGACTGAATACGCCAATGAGTCCATAGCCATGAATGTAGGATAATATTTTTTTAGGTAATTGAACTTCCCAGTACAAACTCATTTAAATCATTATGTCCTAAAAGTTGTAAAATTCACTAATAGCTGAGTCCGGAGTTATTTTTCCTCAGCATAATGAACGTGCATCAGACCCACGGGACTGCACCGCCCTGCACGCTTAAATGACATATCCGGTTCCTGTTAGCTGTACGCGGCTGTAATAATGGATATATTGGCTGTAATTCATCACTTTTATGATCTTATAAAACACCCATGGGCTGTATGCTGTAAGCCTGGACCACGGTGGATGTATTAACGTCTCTGTTCCCAAACAACTGGCTATCGGCCAGTAGCTAGTAGTGCCAGTAGCATGCACAAAATAAACAGATTTGAACGTAGCTGTAACGTTAGGCTATTTACTTTAACATGCAGGGCAAAAGCACCGGGCACAGCCTCTTCTACATCCATATTTATAATATTTTATTGTTCAACACAGGCCATTTTGGTAGAGACATTAAATATGACAATAGAATAGAAATAATTTTGTGGACGTTTTACTGCCATCCGGTAGTCGCTTTCAGTCCATAATGGCGGAAGCGTAGCTCTGCTTCACTTCTGAGCAATATACGTTCTTTGCCCGGGGTGGCTCCCCTTTAGTTACATAATGACAAATGCTACAGCAGCTGCTGGTTATCTTAGACTGGAAGCAGGGGGAAACAGCTAGCCTGGCTCTGTCTAAAGGTAACAAAATCTGCCTACCAGCATCTTTACAGCTCACTAATTAACACTAACATTAACATGTATTACTACTTCATCTTCCTCTTCCTGAGGGTCTTCATCAGACTTTGACTATAGTAACTTAGTGCAGACTACATTATCTTATATGTCTTCCTGTGGCTCGCATTTCGGTGAAAGGGTTGTCAGCACAGTATTTTTAGATGTTAGTTTCTAGGGGAGCAATTTAAATCTGCCCATGACCTAACTTTCGGGGACTTAGCTGAGACTTTTAGAAACACTCAGGGGAGCGAAAAAACAAAAGGAATGAAAAATGGCATTCAGGAAATGTTAATGAATGAATACATTGTCTCAAAACAATGAAAAATGCAGAAAGGATCCATTTTTACCTGCGCTTCTGCTGTTTCCACAGGAGTCTGCTGGATGTGGACACATTCTCCAAGTCAGACCCTGGTACGTATGAAGTCTTTACTGTCTGAATTGCTGGAATTAATACATCATTATTTTATCGCTCATTCTTACTTACTAGAGAATAAATTATTTTATTGAATATCAACTCTATATTTAATAGTTTGCATTTAAAAAAACAATCTGGGAGATGCATTTGTTGCATTTTTTAAGTAATTTCGACATGCTTTGTGAACGCCAGCGTTCTTCCTTACAGTGAGAGAAGTGGTAATGAATGGTCTCCTCTAGTTCTTTGACTGGTAAATAAGCCAGAAGGTCAGAGCTATCGATGGGTGACAACTCTGCTGATAAAATACAAGAGTGGGGAGGGAGAATAAAGAACAAGGACAAGACTAAGGAGGGATTGAAAAGTCAAGGTTGAAGAAAGGTCAGGATGTGAGGCTGGCTGAGCTTCAGCATGTTGGGTGCTGAAAAAATGACAGGGGAAGAAGTTCAGGGAAGGAGGATTTCAGAGCTGGAAGACAGTACAGTTAAAAAACACAAGGCTGGTTGTATTATATTCAAGTCAATTCGAGTCAATTTTATTTGTATAGCTCAAAATCACAAATTTACCTCGTGAGTCTTTACAATCTGTACAGGATATGACACCCTCTGTCCTTTACAGTACAACCCTCTCATCGGATAAGGAAAAACTTAACCAAAAAAAACCCTTTTAACAGGGAAAAAAATCTCAGGAAGAGCAACAGAGAAGGGATCCCCATTCCAGGATGGACAGACGTGCAATAGATGTTGTGTGTACAGAGTAACAACCTAATGAAAATACAACATAGACAATCCATATGACAAAAATAATACATATAATGTGAACACATGTGAGAAGGTGGATCCAGGAGGATGTCAAGCAGCTTCCCGGCATCGCCAAACAGATAGAGCCAGAGCAACACGACCTCCTCTCGACACCTAACAGATAGAGCCAGAGCAACACGACCTACTCTCTACGCCAGATAGGTAGAACCAGAGCAACTCAACCTCCTCTCCACGCCACATAGGTAGAGCCAGGGCAACACGACCTCCTCTCCACGCCAAACAGCTAGAGCCCGAGTAACACGACCTCCTCTCCACCATGGAACCTAGAGAGATGACCAGATTTTTTATTTTAATTCACAGTTGCTTAGTAATGTAAAGGTATGTTAGCCATGCCAATAAGCCCCCTTGGACTGAAGTAAGTTGTTAGAGAGGCTAAATCTCCTGGAGGACGGAGGTCCAGGTCTGTCTGTATTGGTATTTAGTGGAAAGATATTTCTCTTATGCAAGACTCTGGAGCATGTATCAGAGCTAGGGCTGCACGATTATGGCCAAAATGATAATCATGGTTATTTTTGATCAATATTGAAATCACAATTATTCGTAGATTTTATGGACAAAATATTTGTATTGCTATTTCACATATTAAATAGACAGAGCGCTGCTTTCACTTCCATGTTGTGCTACATTCCAACCGCCAAAAATTCTAAATGTTATCCTTTTACTTTGTTATTGTCGTCTATCGCGGCTATTTGCATGAAAACACACAATTCAAATGATTAGGAAATAAATGATTGTATTTCTATTTAAATAGTTGCTTTGATTAAAAAAAATCTTGGTGTTAGTAGTTCTAATGTTGTATTATAAACTGCTTAGAGCTAGTGTTAGGTCATAGTTCTCTCTCTATTATCTATTTTAAACAACAACTGGATTTATTCAAGTTTCTTGCCCAAAACTACAATTCACAAGATTACATTTGAACGCATCATGATAGCGTAGTTTACCATCGCCCGATTGCCATTTTTACTGAGTAGAGCTTGAACATAATGTAACCCAATGGAACCTCCGTTAACAAAGCCGTTTAGCTCCGTGCTGTCAGCAGACGAGCCGGTTACTGTGATTACTCTGAGCAGCATCATGGGAATGAATTACAATATACAAAGTGTCTGATTCAGTTAGTTGTTCCAAGTGTTTTTCAGGTTGTTCCTCGATGGCTTATTTTGGACTTTTGGACAAATTATAGCTTTATCTCTTCTTCACTCACGCTGAAGGTCTTCCACACTGATACACACCGTATGAGACTGCTGAAAACCGGCCGCCTTCAATCTGCTGCTGATTGACGGTTCTGTCAGTGTCTCAGTGTCCTGACTTGACTATGGAAGATTTGACAAGTATTTAATACTCTTATCAACATGGGAGTGAGCAAATATGCTTGCTTTATGCAAATAGATATTTATTATTGGAAATCAATTAACAGCACAAAACAATGACAAATATTGTCCAGAAACCCTCACAGGTACTGCATTTAGTATACAGAATATGATCAAATCATAACATGGCAAACTGCAGCCCAACAGGCAACAACAGCTGTCAGTGTGTCAGTGTGCACTGTGTGTATCATAAAGTGGGCATGTCTGTAAAGGGGAGACTCGTGGGTACCCATAGAATCCATTGACATTCACATATATTGAGGTGAGAGGTCAAGGGACCTTTAGCTCAAGTTTGGAGTGTTATCTTTCTCCTTCGCGACAAGCTAGTATGACATGGTTGGTAACAATGGATTCCTTAGGTTTTTTTTGTTTCATTGATACCAGTATCTTCACTCTAGCTTTAAAACTGAACCCGCTACAACCTAAAAAGAAATTATTATTATTATCATTTTTTAAATTAAAGAGTTAGTGGCGTTATCATCGCGTTAACTTTGACAGCCCTAGAATAAACACAAATTAACAAATTCACGCAGGGTGAATATTCGCTTCGCATTTGGTGTGAACACAGCATTAGTATTTATTTATTTTTTTTACCATTATTTATTCAGGGGAGATTCACTGACAGCAATCCTCTCTTTTTCAGGAATGCCCTGATTACAGTTACACAGTTTTACACCACAGTTTGATCTGCTGGCCACTGAGCAGCTTCAATGGAGCAGTTGGGGTTAAGGGCCTTGCTCAAGGGCACATCAGTGGTGGTAATTAGGGAGGGGTAGATTAATCCTGCCAGTCCGGGGGATTGAACCAATGACCTTCCAGTCACAAGCTTGCTTCTCTAACCTTTAGACCACCACTGCCCTATGATGGTCCGAGCTCACAAAACAAGTTTTTGGCCATAACTCAAGAATTCATATGCTATGACAATTTCACACAAATGTCTAACAGGATAAAATGAGGAAGTGATGACATTTTGGACAGACATGGATGTAAACTGCAACCTGACTGGTTTGTGGTGGAGGCATACAACCGTGAGGCGGTAATTCTAGTTGTTTTAATGCCTGATTCTAGGTTCTGAATTGCCGACTGATGCTATGGATGTTTCAAGGCCAATCATCTCTCTGCAGGAAGTAGTCTGGTTGTCACGCCACCAGTAATTCACAAGAAGCATCACGGAGAAGCTCTTAAATATTTAGTTTTATTTTCAAAGTACATCTTTCCCAGCGAAGAAAATAGAGGAATAATACATGCAAAGAGACAAAAAGAGCTGGACGGCATTAAATAAACACAAAGAGCATGGTACAGGCTGTGAAAGTGTTGGTTAGAGAGTGAAAGTAGGACAGAAGATGTTAGTGCAGCGCTACAGTCATTCGACGCAACTGTAAAACATTACTAATCAAACTTAACTGCCCGTTAAAGGGGGATCAATCGATGCACTTCTCAAGACTTGTCATAAGGAAGAGCTACCTTCAGCTCCAGCTATGTTTATATCCATAATAAAATAATCATTTTTAGCTTCACAGATGCCTCTGAACACAATGATCACAGCAAAAAGTGTGGCAGACAAGGCAGTAGAAGAATGCTGAGAAAGTGCTTTAGCTGGAAACGTGATGACAAGACTGATTTGTCCCTCTGAAAAGTCGTATAAAGCAGAGTAAAGTAAATTACAGGGAGTTCATCTTCTCTTCTCCTGGCAATCCAAACTGCTCTGTTACAAGTTTTAGGTGCTTATCTCTTTTGCCCTCCTGACACTAAAGCTTTCTACCAACTAAAAGTCCAGCAGCCTCTGAGCAGAAAAGCAGCGTGGTGCTCCAAATCAGCCAGGCAGCCGGGCTTTTAAATGACTTACACAAATCACAGCTGGAGAACACAGCTGTCTAACTCCTCGCCGGGCTGGTCTCGAGGCTCGGGTGATAATGCTTGTGACTGGCCGCAGATGTGTGGGCAGCCTGAGGAACTACTGGGCGTGGGCTCCAACCAGTACGGAGAGGGAGAAGTGGTGCATGAGCCTTTTCCCTCAGTCCACAACATAAGCCAGTGTGGTGAGCAGTGCTCGGAGCTGCCTTCAGCTGGAAGATGTAATAATAGAGAGACGCTATTACTAATTGTAACCTGCGTAGTACAGACAGCACAGGCAAGAGGGAAGGTAGAGATTCATATATGCACCAGGCGGCAACCTCTGGTTCTGAAAAGTGAAATACAATGTGGAAGTGCCTTAAGTCAAGTCAAGTTAATTTTATTTGTATAGCCCAAAATCACAAATCACAAATTTGCCTCAGGGGGCTTTACACTCTGTACAGGATACGACATCCTCTGACCTTTACAGTACAACGCTCTCATCGGATAAGGAAAAACGTAAAAAAAAAAACAACCTTTTAACAGGGAGAAAAATGAAAGAAACATCAGAAAGAGCAACAGAGGAGGGATCCCCCTTCCAGGATGGACAGACGTGCAATAGATGTTGTGTATACAGAGTAACAACATAGACAATCCATATGACAAAAAATAATACATAATGTGAACATATGTGAGAAGGTGGATCCAGGATGATGTCAAGCAGCTTCCCGGCGTTGCCAAACAGATAGAGACAGAGCAACACGACCTCCTTTCCACGCCAACCAGAAAGAGCCAGAGCAACACGACCTCCTTTACACGCCAACCAGATAGAGCCAGAGCAACACAACCTCCTCGCCGCGCCAGATAGATAGAGCCAGAGCAACACAACCTCCTCTCCATGCCAGATAGATAAAGCCAGAGCAACACAACCTCCTCTCCACACCAGCCAGATAGAGCCCAAGCAACACGACCTCCTCTCCACGCCAGATAGGTAGAGCCAGAGCAACACAACCTCCTCTCCACGCCAGATAGGTAGAGACAGAGCAACACGACCACCTCTTCTTAAACCTGCATTCTTTCTAATGGCCAGCAATAAGCCAGAGTTTAAAGTCTCAATCGCTAGTTTCAAGTCTTCTTCTATACAGCATGATGGAACAGCGTTGGGCTGTTCCATCCATTTATCCTGAGGACACAGCGAGTACCAGCCAACATGTTGGTCAACTGGCAAGTTTCAGGTTCAGTCAGACTAATTTGCATTTTCATAGATACGTACATACTTAATGAGGCAAAGGTATAGAGTTACATCTATCTTATCTGACAACATGTTGACGTCCTGGAAATTGCAGTATAGCTGTAGTACAACGGATCATTTATCCCTAACGTCTTTATCTGAACATTTCGGAACACAACTGCCACTTTCTGTTCATTATCACAAAATGCTGAGAGCTGTTATTGTATCCACTTAGCACAGAGTGTTATTTGGACATGCATCTGAATACATTTGTCCACAGGTGTTTTCACAAGTTGTGACCACAAACCCTTAAACTCTCGGTTATGGTCACAGCTGCTCCCTGCTGTTCGTGTCGAGCCTCTACAACCGTCGAGTCTCAGCTGTTGGATGTTTGGCAGCAAAGTTACGTGGGAGCAAATGCCATGGCAGTAATGTGACTGCAGTTTATGACAGGAAGGAAGCAATTATCTAACAGTGTGGGTGCCATACCGGAGAGAGGAGATCGACCTACTCAATCAGTCGTTCTTTTTCCACCTCTCATGTAAACCATTTAATCAAATTATACACACTTAATCGGGGCTACTCGTATGGCAGGAATTACTGAAGACTGCTGATTGTGTAAATGCTAAATATAGTAACTACACAGGAGTGAGAGAACAAAAAATAGACAATATAAAAGAGTTGCTGACATCACAGAGCTGACGGTGAGATAATCACTCTATTATTATGTTAATATCATTCAGAACTAATAGACAGCTCTCAGTAAATGGGTCGACTGTATATTACGACCCCAGGTTGGTTTGGGGGAGAGAGGAGTACCATAAAACTAGATGAGGAAGAATATGAGGACACTATTTTAATTTAATCTTTCATTACTAGATATAGAAGCTTAAATGGAAATTGTTCATAAGTCGCGATTGCATACAGACTAACTGCAAAGAGGCGAATAGATGCAAATTAGTGCCGGGTGATTTAACTGACACGACGTGAACATGCGGAATTCGCGTCATTCGCAGGAGTTGAAATACATTGTGAAACCCTAGTAGCGTTGAGATTCTCCTCCTGTCATCACTGATGTCCTGACGTTGTTGAATCAGAAATGGAAGAAACAAATATTGTAGCTGTCTGTGGTCACCCAGTGCTACGATAGTACATCATATCTGTACAGAGACCGGACCTATATATGTGTATAATAGTGTATAAATATATATGTATAAACCACAGACTGTCTATGTTAAAAACGACGTTGCTGCCGTATTTATGCCTAGATGACTTTATTTTGAGTGTTGATGGAGCAGCTGCATAGCCTGGCACTGATCGATCCGAACTCCATACAGAAAACATGCAATTTAAAAATTGTTTGATATTCGTCTTGCGGATAGACCTGACAAGGCATGAATTTATACTTTTTACAAATCGGCATCATTATGTAGTTATTTCGGCATCCTTTTGATGTATTTATTGCAATGAAATCACAGCACAATCTTTTTATTTTGGGTTCATACCACAGTAGCGGCCTGTGGCTTGCTAGACACAGTCAGTGCAATGTCACTGTATAGGAATAGGCTACAGCTCGCTACCAGGTGATGTTCTGAACCAAGACACGACGGCGTTTGGTTTTCTGACATATCTGGGACTTCCACGACAGGTACTGTACAAAGCAGCAACAGTGGTTATTTTTTGCACGGTTGATGGCAGAAATAGTGGAAAGAAAAGTTGTTGGTATCTATGGAGACAAGCTTCTTCTCCTCTCTGGCGTGTCTAGTGCGAATGAACACAAATGATTCCTGCGGTCCAATTCGCGCGCGTAAAGAGAGGTGAAAAAATTCGCTTCACTCTTGTGCTGAACACAGCATTGTTGGAAGATGAAGATTTGTGACCTAATAAATTCCCATCAGGGCTCCAGCCCACCTTCAACCTGCAGCAGAGGTCTAATCAGCCAGAATAACTGAAACCACCTGTGTGTTCAGAGGCTTTATGTTCATCAGTCAGATTATACAAACAACAGAACACAAGGTTATTTAAATGTTGTAGTTTTATTTGTGATCCATAAGGCTATGATGTTAAAAGCATTCAGCCATACTGCGCTGTGTATTTGTTGATTCTGCCTGTAATGTTGCTGCAGTTCATCTGCTCAATCAGTGAAAGTGAAAGCAGGTGTGCATCATTAAGTCCTCTTAGCAGTGAGTGACTGAGCTTTCTCAGTATGTGTGAGGAACAGCACCACTGTTGCAATGGCTGAAACAAGACAGAATTTCGACATGAGAATCAAGCCAATTTTTGGCCCGAGACCTGACAATGGTCAGTAAAGCCCTCGAGATGGTTCTAAAGATTATCTTTCCAGATGTTCCTGTGGTATGAGGTATGTTAGGAGTGTTTTTTACATCCCCCGATCGGCTCAGAAGTCCAGACGATGACGCAGTCACGCGAGAAAGAACGATATCCAATTGAGAACCAAGCTGACTGAAGAAAGAGGGACAACCACCGCCGTCTAATGCATTAGCTAATGCAAAACGTGAAGCATAAAGTACTAGTAAGATGGACCTAAGAAATGGATGTAATTAGAAACACGGATGTTTTCACAACGACATGGCCAGCTGGAAAGAAGCTAAGCAGTGAGTGAAAGTGGTGTTAAAATGGTCGGCAAATGCCGCTTTGTTTCATGTGCGTATCATAACGACGGCTTGTAAATCCGCCGTCCTCCTATTTCCCTTCTTTGAATGATGAATACAGACTACCGCCACCTGCCGGTGTGGAGAGTTATCTCCTCTCACGCAGGCGCAGAACGTACAGTATATGCTAACTGTCGGTTGTAGTCTATGCGGTGAGTTCAAATGCAACCTGTTGACAACAAAACAGTCGGCCTTCATCGCCGCTAGTTCTTTGATGTGGATGCAATTAAGAGATTTGGGATGCACCCAAAGTCAAAAAGCCTGTTCGAGCCTCTGAGGATATGATGATGATGATGCATATTATCATGTGAGGTTCTCAGAGATCAAAGTCAGTGATCAATGACAGATCCACAGCGTACAGAGACCGCGAGAGATGTAACAACACCGACATGAAAGGCGGAAGCACATGATTGCACATTTGGGACACATACAAAAATAGAAAGAAAGAGCAAATTAGAAAACAGAACCCAAAAAGCCTCTACACTGTGATGGTGCTTCATATCAAATGATACCTTACGATACACAGTTAGTGATATTCATTCTCAGCCCAGTGCAGTATTGAACCACTATTTTGTTTCTTACACCTGAGGTAGTCAGAGCTGCCTCGGCGCTGATTAGATTTTCCTCAAGAATGAGATGGGGAAAATTATGTGTTTTTTTCCTACTGTGTTCCCTTCTTAAAAGTTTTAGTCATAAACTCTTTTGAGTGTATGTGTGTGTGTGTGTGTGTGTGTGTGTGTGTGTGTCGTCGTCGCATACGGTTGTGTGTTGCGGCTCTTCAAGTATGTGCCAAGATACCAAAGCACTTCTGCTCATCTAATTTAATTGATGACTCAGTGTTTGTCCTTGGGGATGTTGTATCACGTTGCCTGGTCATTGTGTAAATTAAATTTATTTCTATTACTCCACCATCAAATTACCCGATGCCTCTCGATATTCGCCCACACATGGGGGATGAACAACTTGTGAAATCAATGTGCGTCTGAAGTGAAGAACTAGGAAACTGACTTGCAAAGAGGTGGTTTCTTATTGATGTTTCAATCAACATGAACGAATAGAAGCATATAGAGAGCAACCGGCAAACGTGAGAGAGATGACGTACAGTATTTCTAGTTCAGTGCTTCTTTCTTTGCCAGCAAGAAAGCTTCCAGTCCTCCTCACTTTTCTTATTCTTTCTACTTTTATTTTTGTGCTGGGTTACATTTCAAGTCCCTTTTTTAAGCTTTTGACATTGGCAGTAAGTCTTTTTATGTTTAATTTGATATGCTTCACAAAGACCATGAACTCCAGGCATGCAGTGTTCAGGGTCGCAGCGCTGAAATTCGTTCTTGGTCTCGATTAGTTTTTTTTTCTCTGATCTCAAACTTTTCTCATCCTTGGCCACCAGTCTGGCCTATTACAGTCTGGAATCTTTGACTGAGGCCATTTTTACTTTTTGCCTCTTTCCTTTTTGCCTTTCCTGCTCAATGTTGCTGGCCAATTTTTCACAGAAATGCACTCCTCATGCCTTAACCTAACCAACCCATCCAACATAGGGCTGAGGGAACATAGGGCTGACCCCGATCTCACCGCCCTCATCAGTCTTATTCCCTCGCTGTGACTTCTTTGCTCCGTCTTTAGCCACTTGGGCAACATAGAGGCAGCCTTACCTTATTCATAGTTGAGCTTGTAGGACTTGATATTACAATCCCAAGTTGAATCGGCACTTTCTTGATGTCGTGAGTGGGCATAGGGTAATCACTTCATCTGTGTTTCATTGATAGGCCCATGACACGACACGACACGACAAGGGCTCAACAGCGACACCTGGCGTCCCAGGTGCGCCCCCCTTTCGCTTTTACCCTCTTGCTTGTCATTTTGCAGCCCAGCTTAGATCCTTTCTCTTCATCCAAATTCAGTTGTTGCTTCGCTCGGCAGCTTCTGATAACAACCTGACGGCTTGTCGGAAGACCTGTCCCCGTACTCCCATCCCCTTCAGAAGCCTGGTTGTCGACATAGCTGCAAACCCTCGGCACCGTACCACTACAGGGGGCACCTGGGTACGTTAGCCGCGTTGTTCTATACCTCGGCTGCTATTTCTGCATACCTCAGACTTTTGCGTTCATACAGCTGCATCAACTACTGCCTCTCATGGCACAGTGAACTCCACGATGAACAAGGACTTCTGTGAGGTTGACCACAAGATCAAGTCCGGCCTGGGACTAGTTGTGATAATCTCTGGTGGAAAGATGAGCTTCTGATTTAGAGTAACCTGCATCTTCAGTCCCGGTCAGTGTCCAGGAGGGTCGATTCCATTCTTGTAGATGGCTTCACTGGAAGTTGTCCTGCTCTTACGAAGGGGATGGTGTTTGAGAATCCTGTCATCAGGGGAGGGAGGGCATTGGTGGTAGATCTCTTTCCTTCCAGGGTAATCGCCAGTTGTTGTAGCACCTGGCTGTGCCTCCAGGTGTAGCGGTCTTGGGACAGACTGGTTTTGCAGCCGGTGAGGATGCGCCTTAAGGTTGCTGGGGTTTGGGCAGAGAGAACATGAGGCTATTGGGATCATATGCAGCCTGAAAGAAAGCAACGTGATCTCACAGAAATACGTCATAACCCTCGCCATTTAACACTGTGTTTCCAAAATTTTAATTGTTCCGTCATTGTGGATGATATGTTTTCCTTCTGCCCTTACTTTTCCTAAATACCTATCCTGCACGTGCCCGTATTGTCATATTGATCGCATTAACATTGGTACTCTCCTCTGACTCACATTGAGACAATGAATGGAACATAGAAACTAATTTCCACGCCAATATTCACTCACATGCACTTATAATCACACTAAGTTATGAAGGCCCACAGTATTCATATCATATGTGTAAGATATCAGCCGTGGGCTATTACTGCATCGGTTGGCAGCGTGAAATAATTTTTCTAAAAATATATATAATATGAAAATAGCAAATTTTACACTGCTAAGAGTATACCAGTTTTCTGTAGGTTCTGTTAGATGAATTATCTGGCTGTGTATGGTGTGTGGGGGCTGCATATTGACTGATGTCATTACTGCACTATGGAAACGCAGCAGCGCAGCCTGAGTCGTCACAATGCATGAAGAGATGGAGACTGATGAGGCGTTAATGGCCCATCAGTGCTAACAAAATGATACAGATGCTCTTTGGCATGGTATTATTTGGAGAAAATAGTACCCCTAAAGAGCCTGGCAGTCATAGTGTTAATGGCGCATTATGTGGTGGCAGCACGTAATGTGTTAATTTACGTGCCGCCAACACGGAAACAGTTTAATGTTAGGCTTAGGCAACAAAACTACCTGGAAGGTTATGATATTGTAACCCTAGTTCTATAAGCACAGGCGAAGCCCTCTACTGGACTCTATGGGTAATACTCTCTTCCAATCACGCGCATGCATTCGCCCACTGAATTTTGGAAAAAAGTTATTAAAAGAAGAGAGACAAAAAGAAAATTCCCGAACCTGGGTCTGAGCATAGCATAATCACGTATTACATTGTGCTCAGTACAGACTACGTGGCGTGAAATGACACGCCAAAAGCAAAAACGGCGTTGTTATTTCATGCAAAATGACTAACAAATTGATGTGTAATTGATACGCAATTTGGTGAGGTACACCACCTGCTCAACAGACTTAGTCAGCAACTAGTGAACATAATGGAGCATTTAGCAGCTATAGAGCCAGATATTTGCCTTAGGAGTTGAGACCAAAACAGAGCTAAAAGGAGAGCGCATATCGGATATTTACCAGAAACCAGCACAAAATTAATGCTAATTGCGACTACAGGATTGGTAAACGGGAAAATGTTAACACTCAGCTCAACTTAATAAACTGACTAAATAGGTCTTGGCAACAGCGTTGACATTAACGTGGAATATAATAATCAAATCTATCAATCAATTAATTTTCGATATTTGTTCAGCAGGGATTAAAGTTATGTAAGCCTTTTTTGGAAGGTACTGTTCCATGCTGTGTACCAATTTACGCTGTCAGTCAGTGTTTTCAGAGTAGGTGTCACTTTTTTAAATGATGGATGTTTCATTTTGAAACAAAGCTCTTTTCATACACCATGCTCTGCCTTGCTGTTTGTCAGCTGAATACTCATGCTGGTCCCTTTGTCTAATTCAGTCCAGTCTGGACTGGGTTTTAACATATTCCAGGCATGTGTGACCTCAACCACATTGATGTTGCCCTTGGAGAGATGCGAACGGCTCTCATGCATTTCGCCAAGCGGGTAAAATTCCTTTCCATTTGAACTGCAGTAAGGAGAGAAGAATTGAAACCCCTGAAGAGATTATGGGTTGGAAAGTTCTGTCATTTGGTCAGAGACAAACTCATCCGTACAATTCATTCTTTTGGACCCAGATTAAAATAATGGGATTCATGATATATTTTTTCTTCTCATTCCCAATCAATCACTATAACTGTACTTCTTTGTTTTCCTGTCACCGAAGTGACCTTTTTGCACTTCAAAAAGCATAATTTTCAGCTCCAAATCCTATTCAAATTTGATATTACATTTATATCATTTCAGTTCTAAAGTAATAGGAAATTCGCTGATGACATTGGCTCATTAAAATGGTGAAAGTTTAAGAGAGAACACTGAGGCAATCTTTCAGTTGCTTCATGTTCTCACTGTGTGCAGCTCCTGAAGCTATACACACTACCACTCCACCACCACCAAAAACTCCATCGGGCTCCCATATGAAACATCCCACTTCTCTTATGTAACATCATTTGCCAGTGGAGTACTGACAGTCTTCATCCAAATGCATGAGTGTTTCACACCATCAATATCTGTAGGAGGGACGGCATCCCCGCTTCCACCAGCCCAGGAGTATGTAAAATGAATCACAATTATGTGGATTGGATCCGTTATGATTATTCTTCTCTCGTTGCACAGTTAGTGAGTCACGTTTATTGAATTTCATACATTATGTGATACTTCCTGTATATTCATTTTTTTTTTTTTTTTGTATCTGCTTTAAGGATTGTGACTCACTAGCAAGTAGGAGTTAATGTTTTGTTATAGCACAGCAGGTGTGGTTTCAGTTTGGAGTTTGTTCCTTGTCCTGTTATAAAACTCTGTTTTAGTGCCTGCTGTGGTTTTTACAGTGACTCATCTGGAAGACTATATTCCGATATATAAACTATATGATTTAGGCTGTTTTTATGTGATTCGTAATCAAGTCATTTTTATTGCTTTTCCAGTGCTGCCGCAATTTTCTCTAAGTCCTGGTTGCCGCTGTAAGTATTAGAGTATAAACGTAGTGAAAATTGCTTTAAACAGGTATTTCTGTCATGGCGCTAGGTGACAGGCAGAAGAAATGATGGGAGGCAGGGATTTAGATTTTTCATGTTTTCCTCATCCATTGTGTACACATTATGTTGACAAGTTCCACTTCCATA
Source organism: Sebastes umbrosus (assembly GCF_015220745.1). Taxonomy (NCBI): domain Eukaryota; kingdom Metazoa; phylum Chordata; class Actinopteri; order Perciformes; family Sebastidae; genus Sebastes; species Sebastes umbrosus. The sequence continues at coordinate 6,601,603 of NC_051274.1, forward strand.
AGCAGGTCAATTATAATCCAAAAAACAAGGCTCAGCAGCGGAGGTGAATAAAGGCAAGGCTTGAGTCATACCATCTAAATAAAGGTCACTGGTCTCTAATTACCCCTGAGGTCTCCTGATGAGATCTGAGGAAGAGTGAGCAGCCCCCCCGTTGATTCAGACGTTCATGGTCGTCCGTCTCACTCCCACGGCATTTAATGGCCATATTCATTTTAAGACGTATCCCTTCTAGGTCAGGAATGTATTGATATATACACATGAAGATAATATGACAAAGCGACATTCAGCTACAACATTCTGCCCATCATGAACATGGGCATTTGGATTTTAAATAGCAACTAAACTCCATGTTTAAGCTTGAACACGCGCCCCTTGACAAAATACCAAATGATGATAAATTAATGAATGAATTAAATGCATGAAATAAAAACCGGGTTATGCAATTTGCTTAATCTTTTTTTTTTTTGCAATTACCATGTCTGTGTGTAAAGTACGGAGATGGAACCCAAAAGACTAGCGTAAAAACAAGAAACATGTTTCTATTTGTATACAGTATGTTAACGATAGGGCTGATAGTGCTGTTCAAATACATTTATTGTTGTATTTGTTGAACAGTATCCCAACAGCAATGAATCAATATATCAAATGAAGATGACTTCCTGAAGATGGGAAGGTATCAACCACTGCTAATGAGTTAAAGTGTTGTCACGTTACCTTTAAGAGCCCTAATAAAAACCTAAGAAAAAAATAATAACAATGGACTCACAGAGAAATATGTTCCTTAAACTCTACAGAACTTTTTAGCATCTTTTAATTCTTTTTTTTTTTTTTCTGGCCTGCAGTCTTTTGTATTATTTATTAATTGTATTGTTCTTTTGGGCAAAGAAAACATCCACACCTGAACTAGAGTGATGGGGTGATCTTCACTATTGCAGTGTCAAGTTGTGATTTAGGCTTCTAAGAAGGCTGGATTTTCTCAGGAAAAAAAAATACCTGCCTGGCGCAGGTTATCTCAATGTATTGGCTCCCAGTTGTGCAGCTTTATCATAGCTGCTCCACCGAGGTCCAAGAATTGGCCTCCAAAGGTTCGGGGCTCACTTGCCTTATCCCTCTCTTGGCAGCAGATCAATAGATTAGCGGGGATGTGTGCCTTACCTAAATTACTGTGTGAGAGGTGTCTCTGTGAGGGATTTCTGATAGTCAAGCCATTCTTCTCCAGCTGAAATCTGCTACCGCCTGACAGTGGATTTCCACTCTGCGTCTGTTTCTCAAACAGAGTCATCCATCTCATCTCTTTAACTTCATGTCCTCTTCTCCTTCTTTCTTCATCTATTTCCCTATTCTTTCTCCCACCCATCTTCTCTACCACTCTTCTTCCACCTTCCCTCCCAGTCTTTCCCTTTACTATTCCATTTTGTCCTCCTTCAGTTCTCCCTCCCCCCACACACACAAACACTCCTGCCACCTGACCACCTCTCTGTTTCACCTCACAGCGAGCAGCTTGTGCCCCCAGCCTTTAAGCCTGTGGCATGTCTGCCTACTCTCTGATTATATTCTCCTGCAGTGCAAATCCAAGAAGCAGGCGGCAAAAAAAATCCCCTGTCAAAAAAAAAAACCTCCACACAGGTGACTGTGTTGCTGTCAGCTCGCTCGGCATTAGCCGGATGAGTCCGAAAGTACACCCTGCCATTTTCGATTACGTTCAACACACTGATGGGACGGACATTTTAATACAGAAGGGGATGGAAATGTCTCTTAGTGTGCTTGCAAATATGTTCATGCTGGAGATTATGTTCTTTACGTCCAGTAGAAATCTGTTAAAAAATATAAATTAGATGTGAAATAATGCTTTGCAGTTAATTATTTCTTGTCAAGGAGGGTAAATATAGCTAGGTATATTAGTACCTGTCCCAGCTGGGAAGTAAACTTGTCCTCATCACACAGTACATACCTTGACCAAAGTCATAAAACACACACATCGCTTGGAAAGTATTGTCTTCTTTTGTGGTCTGATTTTATGGCCTTATGTATATTGATGATCAACATTAGAAAGCATCCTTTTGCATCAAATGCGTGGGTGGTAGGTATACATCATTGCCTTATATAACAATTACACATAGCCTCATAGTAATGTTTATCTGGGAAATTCTTGCTAACAGTAGCTTTAGGTGCAACTAGTGCAGTGCCGATTCAGGGCTGCCCAAGGTATTTTGGCGCCGGGTCTTTCGGCCCCCGGTTTTTTGGCCCCCGGTATTGCTCCTTGTAGCATTGTCGGAGGGCGTGCCCGTTTGGAGCACATGCCCGTTCAAAGCAGGCTGATTTCTTGGTCCCCGGTATTGCTCCTTGCAGCGTTGTCGGAGGGCGTGCCCGTTGGGAGCGCGGGTCCATTGCTTGTGTAACCCACATGATATAATGGGTTGCATTAAAAAGAAAGAAAAACACTCACATTATGAATTACTGTGCTTCTGTAATGTCACTCAAGCAAAAATAACTAAGCTAGTGTGAAGTGTAAAGTTGTGGTTGCTATCCAATGAATACAGTTGTGAACCTGTTATCTCAGCCAACCAGCAACCCGCTGTGGCGACTAGTCCCGCCCACCTGCTCCCGTCAGGTAGCAAGTGCCGTGAGTGTTTTCCAGCGCGAGATGCAGAGAGACGGAGAGCGTGATAGTGTGTTGATATAAAAGTTAAAGCAATAGGGAGAGAAACAGAAGACAACTAGGAGCTACAACTAAAACGGTTTTTACTGGAGACTATAAAACGGCAGTGGTCGGTAGTTGAGAGTAAATACAAGTGAGTTAGTAAACTCGGTTGCTGTTGTTAGCTGCTAATTAGCCGCGCGCTAACTGCTCGCGCTAGCTTGGAAGTGCGGACATCCCCGTGACTTTCCCTCGCTGAAAACTTTCCCTTGTTTACTGCTTCAAGAAGCCAGGTAATGCAAACGGTCCATTAACCATTTATTTCATTGTAATTTCATCCACAATGAAAGCTAATGTATCTGATTTAAAGGCATTGAAGTTACATTAGCCTCATTAGCTATACTGCATGTTTATGTAGACACGTGGTTTTCTGCCTGGACGCCTCGTTTCCTGCTTGTCCAGCCTTCTCAGCACAGAAATCGGTGAGCATGATCATTTCATTTCAATGAGGGATTTCATTTTATTTTGCATTAATGGAGTCATTGTACTGAATTATTGTGTAGGTACAAGCTGTTTATTTACAAGTTTATTCCATGAATGGAAGTCATTTTATTTTGCACTTTATGTAACTTTTTGCTGATTTCTATGGCAGCTAAACTGTTTTGATCTATAACTTGCCGTGTTAAAGGGCAAGTACACAAATATAATTGTTTAATTTAAAGTTTGTGTCAATGCAAATTTAATGATGTAACTACAGACAAAATAGATAGATAATTGATACTCATGATATTTCTCTGACCCTGTCTGTTGACAGGTCAGGTTTTTTCAACACCCCAGACTTCGTTCCTATTTTTTTTGGGACTCCTTTTTATTGGACTTCAACTTAAACTTACCTTTTAATTCCTGGAACTGTGTGTTAGTGGCCGAGTGGTGGTATATCCTCCTTCAGTGAATGGTGTTTGTAAAATGTTTGATATTATTATTTTTAATTTTTTATGAGTGTTTGAACTGAATGTGAATTTTGAAACTTATACTTGAGTTTAAGGTTAATACGGAAAATGCAGGTTAAAGGGTGCACCCAAGATAGACCCAAGATAGAGTTGAGATATTTTGAACTTGATACTGCAGTTTTTCCTTTGTTCATATTTGTGACGTCAAATCTTTTATCATATTTCTATACTACTAAAGCCGGTATATTTTTGCATTTAAATCCCTGCTTCTGAGTCTTCTTTAAACATTCCACTGTGCTCCGGTAGTTGAACCTAGCTCTATGCTAGCCCATATATTATTTCACATTTTCATATTGTAGCATTTACTGTCGATTCTTTGTAAGTGTTACACTTGGCCCTCGGTATTGTTGCTTGCAGTGTTGTCGGAGGGCTTGCCTGTTCGGAGCATGTGCCTGTTCTGAGCGGGCCAATTGCTTGGCCCCCGGCATTTCTGCTTGCAGCGTTGTCGAAGGGCGTGCCCGTTCGGAGCGGGCCGATCTGAGCCCAGAAGCCCTGCCCTCCGATGCTGTTTGCTTGTTTATTCAAAACTCCTCACAGGACGCTGATTGGTCTGTTGTCTTGAGAGCCGGACACAAACATTACTCAGAGCCTGACCAGATGGATTTTCGTGAGACATTTGTGACATCGTGACATCACGAGAATCCAGCTGTCGTTCAAGGTTACGTTACAGTGACAATGCCCCCTTTAAAGGGGAGACAGAGACAGAGGGAGAAAGAGCTGAGGGAGGCCGCAAAGGGAATTTATGTACTTTATCTCCATTAAAGTATGTTTGTCTCCATATCTTTTGTTAAAGTTGGAAGCAGTTATGTATTTATTGACAAGAGGTGCATTCAGGCAACACATTCTCACTCCCAACTCATCAGCGTAGTAGCTCAGTCAGTGGCCTCACGCTTCACACTATGACGCTGTAGGTACTCCTCTAGCATCAGTTTTGCATGTGTCATAGACGTCAGTTGTCGCTCGTTACATGCATACAGTCTCTTTTCAAAATGAACTTCCATCGCAGGTTTACTTACCTTTTTAGGTTTACTTAGGCAACAAAAATACTTGGTAAGGCTAGTAAGGAAAAGATCATGGTTTGGGTTAAAATAAGTATCCATCCATCCATTATCTGTAACCCCTTATCCTATTCAGGGTCACGGGGGGGTGGAGCTGATCCCAGCTGACATTGGGCGAAGGCGGGGTACACCCTGGACAGGTCGCCAGACTATCACAGGGCTGACACATAGAGACAGACAACCATTCACGCTCACCTTTACGGCCAATTTAGAGTCAACGATAAACTTAACCTGCATGTCTTTGGACTGTGGGAGGAAGCCGGAGAACCCGGAGTTCGAACCTTCGAACCTGCGACCCTCTTGCTGTGAGGCGACAGTGCTAACCACTGCATCGCCATGCCGCTAAAATAAGTATATATGCGTAAAATAAGTATGCTACAAAACTACGATAAAATGAGTCAACGCCGACTTTGTTCCAACACCGACTTCCACATTCTTTATACTACATCAGTCACTCTGATTGTCTAATAATGACGCGGATGGGTTTACATCGGAGTTATTTGAAAGCCCGGTGCAATACAGACGCTTAACGGTGCGTTTGTATCAGACGCCGAAGGCAACTGACCGAGCATCGACATTTGATGAGATGGGAGTTAATTCAGGAGGAGGCGTAGGGACAATACAGTGGGTGTGTGGGGCTGCCTTTTTTTAAATACTTTGATCCCACTGCCCCTCAAAATGTCTGTGCATGCCCCTTTTTGCTGGAGATCCGTCCTTTTTTCTGTGCCACTGTCGAACTCTCTTTGCTATTAAGCCGTGGATCCACGGAGGGAATTTAATATGATTTGTGCTCAATTCCGATTCATTCACGTTCGGAGTCACCCGGGTGCCCATGCAGCCAGACTATTGTCAGGAGTTGTAGTCGGAGTATCAATTGGCGAGACAACGAATTGCCTTGTGATTTGGCCGTTCTGTGGCTGACCAGATGGGCTCTTTCCTTTCTCAGTCACTTTCCATAAAGCAGGCAATCAGTCAGGTTCTTAGGACGCGGCACACCAACGTAGCCTTGACGCGGATTAGTCTGAGCCCTCTGTCGGGCTGTGGCGCTGTTACTCCGCAACCTTGGGGAAAACATCAAGGTCCTGTGAGTTTGATGTCTGATGAAGAGACATACTCTGCATTATTTCAGTTGTTGGACCAGAGAGAGAGCGTTGGGATATGACTTCGATATACAAGTAGATTTAATCCCTGGAGTGTGTTTGCTTTTATTGTTTTCTGTTCTGTAATCTAATTGAAGGCTAACATGTTATTCACAAAGCGAATGACTTGTAATACCCTTTTAAGCAGCACTGTATGCTCCCCGTATGGTTAACAATCTGACAAAGAAAAGGTTGTTTTCTTCTTAGGACACAATACCCAAAAGGATTGCTGCCTGCTGCCCTTTCTCCGTTATCTCCCCTCTGTTAATTGCTCATTAGGAGGGAAAATGTGGTTTTAATTGTCTGCCGGTCCCGACAGTCTGAAGTTCATTAGAGCCAACGTCCAAACTTCACGGAGCCACACAGCGGCTGAAGGTGCCCGTCTAGACACAAACAGCAACACTCGGCCAGTTATTAACACATCCCATGAGGGCCTTTTAGTGAGTGTTATTGTTTGCTTATGCAAGAGTCTATATATGCTTGATCCAAACATGACAACATGATGAATGTTTGGGTTATAATTGCGCTGCATCTGCTGTATTGCATATTTATGTAGCTCTTACTCAAAACAAAGTTTCTCCTCAGAAGACAAATGTAAGGTGTGGTGAACAAACCGTGGTAGGACTTTGTAAACAGTAAAGCACAAATAATGGTTAACCAGGGGACCCGTACTTTAACTTAGGCTCATACTCACTGAGGATACTTGCACACTACATGCGCTGAGTCTATAGCAATGCTAATGAATTTGTGAGGCTGCAATGTTCACTGTAAAGACAACTTTTTGATGGATAAATATCGGGGCTATGGTTATTGGCGGTGGCTGTCGCTCAGAGGTAGAGCGGCTCGTCCACCAATCGGAAGGTCGGCGGTTCAATCCCCGGCTCCTCCGGTTCCATGTAAAGTTTGAGACCCGGCTGCCATGTTGAGATCAGTTGAGGAAATACCAAGCACCGCCCACCAGCCGGAGCACACTTTCTCATTTTACAGCTAAACGGTACACTACAAGATGTTTCTGAAAACATTGTACGCGAGAAATAGGCATTACAGTAACAGAATATTGATTCATATTTGATCAGCGCTGCCTAGTTTTAACCGTTTGATCGGAGTTCGTGAGTGATTTACAGTTTTTTTCCATTGAATGAAGAGCCAATAGGAACACTCTCTCTCTGAAATGACCTGTGATTGGCCAAAGTCTCCCGTTGTTTTCTCTCAGAACACTTGAATTACAATATGCTGAAAGGTTATTATGGAATTTTTTGCCCAATGATACCAAAAACATTCTGCCTACTGCCGCTTTAAGGTGTGGTTAGGTTCAGGCACCAAAATGACTTGGTTAGGTTTAGTGAAAGCTCATCGTCTGGGTTAAAATAACCCGTTAAGGTTAGGGGACCCTATCATCATAGTGAGGGAACAAGTAAGGGAACGATCGTGGTTATGACAACAATATTGACTGTCAGTAAGAAATGAGAAATGAACAGTGCTTTCTCATGTTGACGTTTGGCATTTGTCTTTAATAACGTCACCTGTGGTGACCTCCTTTGCTCCCGACAGACAGGAGTCATAATTACTTTGGCTGCTACACCCAGGCTATATGTTTCATTTGACCCTAAGAATAAGGACTCATACACAGTAATTGTGCCCCTTTTCAATTATAGATATTGATAGCCAGGGAGAGGCCTGGATGAAGGTGGTGACAGCATACCTGCAAGGCAGGAAATGTAGAGATTGATTACTCCTGCACTGTTACGCAGGTATACCTGGCGGGAAAGTGAAAATGAGCCCAAGAAAAAATGTTTTGTGTTCAATTCATTATCCTAAAGTTCAACTGTACCCCTGTTTTGCCGTATTTAGGGTGACTGTGTTCATTATATATTGAAGAGCTAAAATCTAGGGCTGTCAAAGTTAACGCGATAACTCAGTTTTAAAGCTACAGTGAAGATACTGGTATCATGTGAAACTAAAAAACCTAATGAATCCATTGGTAGCAACCATGTCAGACTAGCTCGCGAAGGAGGTTGAATAATGCTCCAAACTTGTGCTAAATTTTGGCGAGAAAAACTGTCATGTCCATTTTCAAAGGGGTCCCTTGACCTCTGACCTCAAGATATGTAAATGAAAATGGGTTCTATGGGTACCCACGAGTCTCCCTTTTACAGACATGCCCACTTTATGATAATCACATGCAGTTTTGGACAAGTCATAGTCAAGTCAGCACACTGACACACTGACAGCTGGGCAATATCTGTCATTGTTTTGTGTTGTTAATTGATTTCCAATAATAAATATATATATACATTTGCATAAAGCAAGCATATATGACCACTCCCATGTTGATAAGAGTATTAAATACTTCACAAATCTTCCTTTAAGGTACATTTTGAACTGATAAAAATGTGCGATTAATTTGAGATTAATCATGATTAACTATAGACAATCATGCGATTAAATATTTCAAACGATTGACAGCCCTACTAAAATCCCTTAGTTTCTCATTCTAACTATAATATGTAATGGTTTTTATTAAGGAATTATTGACTATGCTTTAAGCTACTCTAGATCTAATGAAAATAACTGTGGGTCACATTGATTTTATTACCTGAGTGTTTTAATATCTATCAGGTGCTGCAGGTGCCAACATGTACAAACCATCAGGCTAATCACTAAAATTGAATAGCTTTCTTTTTTCTTCTTTTCTTCACGCTTCCCCTTCGGCTTCTTCTCCTCCCTCTCTCTCCCTTCCAGTGGTCGTCTTGTATTTGCAGGCCGTGGGAACCAAAGAATGGAGGGAGGTAAGTTAAGCAACCTTTTGCTCTCCAATATCAATATCCAATATTTATATCTACCTGTCTGCCATATGTGTGTTTTTCTTTTAGGAATGCTACATTATTAACTCCAATAGTTTTCCTTATGCTAGTAACTTTCAGTCAGGGCTAAGAGAGGGTTTTTATTAAGAAGAAGAAGTCCAGAGGCAACTCATTGCAAACCCAGAGAACATTATTGTAGGAAATTGAAAGTGTCGACCTCTTCGCTTGCCCACAGAAGTGTAACCAATGTCTGAAATGGACTCAGGTAGGGGGAAAAATAAGCTTCATTTACCTGACCCAAACGAATGAATTAATAGTAAAGGTTAAGGAATAAATAAATAAAAATGATCTCGTTATATAAGGTTTCTGATGCTAGACAAAAGGAACTCATATCATGACTCAGGGCTAGGAGAAAGAGAAGGGAGATTCCTTTTCGCTCCCATCAAATATTCACCGTCTGCTCCTCACGACTCCTTGCTGTCTCACCCTTTGTCACTCTTTGTAAGGTGGGGTAATGGGACTTCCCATTCATTACTGCTTCTTTGAATTTCTTCCCTTTTTTCTCAATTTTTTTTCCATCTCCCCGACACACAGACACATTTCCATGTCATCTCTTAGCCCTCATCTTATTTGCCTATATGGCATTCTGTCTGTATCGGTGTATTTACCCATTTGCAAATTCAAAGTCAACACTGATGTGTCAGTGAGGGCTTTGCCACTGCTGATCCCCTCACTTCAAGACACCTCACGCCTTTTTTTATTCCACGTGGCGGGGCTTAATCAAAAACATGGCATGAATTGCACTGCAATCAGCAGAGCAAACATCTCGCTGTCAGCCATATACACCGTGAGCAAATAACTGTGCTTGAATGGAAACCTGACAAATCCTTTGTTTTCTTTTGACATAATGTTTTCATCATGGCAATACTCGATATATAATTTACAAATGAAATTTTGTCCTTTGAGGGACAAATTGTGCATTTGCATTTCTTATTAGCAAAAAAAATAAATAATTGTTTTATATTAAATAGGCGTTATCAGTACACCCACTAGCAGGTTTTATCATCTATTCACATGGAAGATCACCGAAAGAAGGTATAAAAGAACACGACAGCGACCTCTAGCAACCATAGTGGTTATGACAGTAGCAGAAGTGGAAGTCAGGTGTTGTAATATAGACAGTGTGAAACTCCATAAGAGGTGGAGGTTGGGGACGATGGATGCGATTTTCCCTAAACTTACACCAAGAGTATTTTTTTGGCCTAAACCTAAAGAAGTTGTGGTTTTATTGCCTAAACCTAAAGAAGCTGTAGTTTTATTGCCTAAACCTAAAGAAGTTGTAGTTTTATTGCTTAAACTAAAACTGTTTTTTTGCATAAACCTAAAGAAGTTGTAGTTTTATTGCCTAAACCTAACTGGGTTTTTTGTTTTGCCTAAACCTAAGAAGTATTTTTGTTTGTGTTCAAAACGTGACGTTTCATTAATTTTTTTAAAAACGGATTGCTTTTAAGTCTCACTTTCACTTTTACAATGTAGTAGACGTAGTAGGCCCCTAATGACCCACATCTATGGTGATGCTAGCGACTGATAAAGCCTATTTAATGGCTTGATAACAGTCGAACTGGGTCCCGCTGCATTAGGCTGTGCACTGAATTGTTTTCTGATAACAAGAAGTGCCATTTTACCCAGCTAATGGATATGATCCTCCACTTACAGGCTCCCACATGTCATCTGTGGTGGCCAATGGAGGACTACAGACAACTCTGTCTTCATAATTACATGCTCTAAAACCAGATTAAATAGCCAGTTGACACACAGACCGAAGAAGCGAGGGGGCCAGGGAGACCGCGGCACGGGTAGCTTCTGATATAAGCCTGAGTAAGTCTGATATAATATTTTTATTAGCGCTGTCAATCGATTCAAATATCTAATCGCGATTAATCGCAAGATTGTCCTACAGTTAATCGCAATTAATTGCAAATTAATGGCACATTTTTTATGTGTTCGAAATGTTACTTAAAGGGAGATTTGTCAAGTATTTAATACTCTTATCAACATGGGAGTGGGCAAATATGCTTGCTTTATGCAAATGTATGTATATATTTATTATTAGAAATCAATTAACAACGACAAATATTGTCCAGAAACTCTCGCACACATAGCTTGAGGTCAGAGGTCAAGGGGCCCCTTTGAAAATGGCCATGCAAGTTTTTCCTTGCTAAAATTCAGTGTAAGTTTGGAGCCTTATTTAGCCTCCTTTGTAACAAGCTAGTATGACATGGTTGGTACCAATAGACTGTTACAAATGGATCCTTAAGTTTTCTAGTTTCATATGATACCAGTATCTTCACCTAAAAATTGCAAGCTGTATTAATGCGTTAAAGATATTAGTGGCGCTAAAAAAAAATTGCGTTATTATCATGTTAACTTTGACAGCCCTAATTAAAATAAACATTTCTTCCCAGAGGTTAACTTAAGAACTGTAAATCAAAGGTGTAGGTTGTGAATAGTTGAAATAAATACATGTTTTTTGTAACAGACCCATTTGATATTCTTATGGACATGCAGCCCATACTGAAACCAATAATTGTCTTTCCAACGGCTCTGCTTACTCTAGGTCGTGGACAATGAAAAACATCTCCCCAGTTACAAAGTGATTCCCTAACCTTCACGCATGCCCTTGTATCTATTAACCAATCATGCCTGAATGAGATTATAACCAAAGGTCTCGAGCCCCCAATATAGAAACACTACAAGGAAATATCATGGGATTTTCCCTTCTGGTCGATACCCCCGGTAGGTTCTCAGGTCCACTACACTCCCCTGCGTGGCCTCGGTAATGGCTAGGCTGGGGACGCAGTTGAAAGCATGGATTATGTGCGCTGGGCACTAAAGACATGAATCGAGGTATTGAGGCCGTGGTGAGGCAGTGCCAAGATCAATAGCTCATTACACGGTGCTGTCAGGCCGGGCTGCGTAGGCGAGGCTGGCAGTCCACCGGGGGGATTACCGGTGCAATTGTCAGGGAGATGGAGAGACGGCGTGGCCCAGGAGGGAGGCTGGACCTGGGACTCTGTGGGCTTGCAGGGTGGAGAGCTGGGTCAAATCAGCTGTAATTTTTTTTCTGTATGATTTCTCTGGGGACATAAGATTTAACACACAGCACAGTGAAGCTCAAATTTTTGCAAAAAAAAGTTTTGTATGTATGGATTCCAATACTGAAATGTTACAATGGTAATAAGGGTTGCTGCTGAATCTTGTGAATTTGATTCACTTCTTTTTCTGGTGTATTTTTCTTGATGTGAGCCTAATAACATGCATTGACTCATTAATCAATGCTGCTATTACCACCAATTACCACGCTCTTTCTATTTTTGCAGTTTGGCAGGACAGAGGTAATCGACAACACTCGGAATCCAGACTTCGTCAGGAAGTTCGTCCTGGATTTCTTTTTTGAAGAGAGACAAAACCTACGGTTTGATGTGTAAGTGACAGCATTTCATTCACTTTTTCTTAATGAATCTCAACCCATCTAAGTTTAAACTGATATATACATTCTGCTATGCTGTGGATTCAGAGGTGAGGCAAAAATAGCAATGCGTTTGATTGCATTTGAATAATTTCTCTTTCTGCAGGTCTTCAGTTTAATGAAGAGCTAATTTTCCCGATCAGGATAAATGAACAGGCTATAATCACTGCTAAGATTAAATGCTGGGATGTCCAATCATGGAAGGAGATTTAAAAAAAAAAGGTCACTTGCCAAGGTTGCTTGATAGCCCCACTGATTAAATAAGTGTCTGTAGACCCACTTGGCTATTCTGTTCAGTTCACCTACCTGTTATCCTTAATCAATAAGGGGAAACGAGTGAAAGATCACTTGCATGCCTCTGTAGCTTTAATCAAGGCACAAAAATGTGCTTTTATCACTCAGTGGGGTCTGTTGGGCAGAAGCTTGTATTCAGTTTGAACATTAAAATGGAACAGGAACACTGTTTGTGATGATGCTATTATGTTGGTGTTGTACATAATTCAAACACCAGAGCATCCCTCCTGCTTTGCAAGGTAATTTCCTATTTTCAATCCCCAACTAATATGCTTTGCGAAACAATCGGTACTTCAGTGAATTTCAAGATAACAGCACTTTCAGATATTATTTTATTCTTAGCTCTTTTAAGTCAGTTAGTTTAAAAAAAACTAAAAATTTTGGGAAATATGCTTATGCTTTTTTGAGAGAGCTGGATGAGAGGAAGGATGCAACTCTCTTGCCTGTGTGTTAATTGTGAAGCTAGAGCTGGGAGCCAATTAGCTTAGCGTATTACACGGCTTTGTTGAAAACTCAATTCTGTTTGGTCAATCACTGCGTTCTACGGTCTGTTATTTCTTTATAGCAGACTGTTGCTATGTATAACATACTGTTGCTATGGGCGCAGTTCTGTGTCAATGTCGGACTCTGGCATACCGCTTTTGTGTCAAATTATAGACTTCTTAAGTAAGTAGGCGTGTAATACGCGGGATAATGTACAGGTAGCGGGTCATTGTTGTGAAATAAACCCCATCAGGGCGATTAATCGCGTTAATTGATGCGGCATCGCCCTGCTGGGGGTTTATTTCACAACAATGACCGGCTCACAAAAAATTCCTGTCATTCCTGTCATGTGTTATGGCCCAACACGCAATAAAATGAAGCAAGGGAATTGTTTCTTTCGGAAGTAAACAGCTCCATTTTCTCAAGACTATTGGATCTGTACATGTGGTTGCGTTAAATATCTTTAAATTCAATGTCACCAGTTCTTCCAATCTTATCACCAATCTCTTTTTTGGATTCTCAGGTACAATGTGGACTCCAGAAGCTGTAACATTTCCAAACACGTAAGTACACTAGTATATCGAACTCAAATGACAGTTTTGACCCAGCGCTGACATCTTCAGTTAGCCCTCAAATTATTCTCAAAATATTCAAGTCAAGTCAATTTTATTTGTATAGCCCAAAATCATGAATCAAAAATTTGCCTCAGGGGGCTTTACAATCTGTACAGGATACGACCCTCTCAATGGATAAGGAAAAACTCCCACCCAGAGAAAAAACATTTAACGGGAAAAAAAAAAATGCCTCCTCTCCATGCCAAGCAGTTAAAGCCCGAGCAACACCACCTCCTCTCCACACCAGATTGATAGAGCCAGGGAAACACGATCTCCTCTCCATGCCAAAAATATAGAGCCTGAGCAACACAACCTCATCTCCACGCCAGATAGATAGAGCCAGAGCAACACAACCTCCTCTCCACGCCAGACCGATAGAGCAAGAGTAACACTACCTCCTCTCCACGCCAGATAGATAGAGCTAGGGGAGCACAACCTCCTCTCCACCATGGAACCTTGAGAGAGGACCAGATTTTTGTCAATCGTTACTCACACTAATTTACAGTGAATGAGGTCGGCAGCTGATGATGATTTAGCCTGAATGAATCTATTTAGTATTTAGTTTACTGTAAATCCATCTTGTGACTAAGCCTTTTTCTTTTCTTCTTTACAAATCAACTCGTGGGAGAGCAGAAGGTGAGTGGAGTGAATGCAGATTGTGTTACCCTCATGAGTCCTGGTATTATAATAGCCTATCCTTCATCCATTTCACTTTTTCATTTTCCAATATATTCCAGTGTCCCCAGAAGAGATTTTTTTCTGTGTTTTATTCACTTTAATTTTATTGTATTTTTCTCCCAATCTTTCATCTCATTTCATCAAGGACAAACACCAACAGCTCTCACCCGGAACGCTTCCCACGTAGTCTTGTTCTTCATTTTGTCTGTCTGCATTTCATCAATCGCTCAGGTAAAGCAACTTTTCAGAGCTCTCGACTTCAAAGTGAAGGCAGCTGTTGTTGTTCGAGACGGTATACTACAGCAGATTGTGCACGTCGGGACATTTACAGGAGCTACACACTTATTCAGTTTGTGGGACTCACACCTCCACTTGCTCGCCCACATACAACAAACATCGACACATAGTGCTCTGCCCTTGCTGTTGTGCAGGAGTTTCATTGTGTCGTGTCATCTCGTCTTTTTTTATATTGCCATATGTTTCCGCGTGTGGGCTGGTTGTAAACTTCAAACTCTGTTGTTCAATGAAAATGCTGATTGAAGGGAAAAACACTTTCTTTTCTACCATGAGGACATGCCTTATGCACACCGTGGTGCTTTTAAGAATAATCAGTCAACAAGCACCTGAATACTGCGCTCCCGCTAGGACTTCATGGACTTGACCTAGTTGCGTTAATGCATGCTTATATTAAATGTGGAATTAAACCCTAAATTTGAAGTTTAATTTACATTGACACTTCAATAAGATGAGATTAAACTTTAATGGAACTTTAATAACTTTAATATCTCTATCTCTATCCCTATTGATTTAATGGTCTTTCATAATTGCTACTGAGCCCATTATTTTCAGTGGTAAACTTGTTTATATAAGCACACAAGGTCCAGGAAATGTGTAGAGTAATTACTTTAATGTTCATGTATATTAACGAGCTGGTTCCTCCTGTGCTAACTTATAAACTTGTATGTTGAAAGAGCTCCTCAAATAATAAACCAATGGGAATCTAACAACCTTAGCACACTGTGTTATCTTAGATATGTGTAAAATTAAGAATCACACAGTGGCTGCAATCAAGCAGGGCATTATTAAAGGATATGTTCTAGGGCTGTCAAAGTTACGCGATAATAACGCGTTTGTACTGGGCTCAGTTTTAAAGCTAGAGTAAATATACTGGCATTAAATGAAAGTAGAGAACCTAAGGAATCCATTGGTACCAACCATTTCATACTTAAAAATTTTGACGAGGAATAACTGGCATGGCTGTTTTCAAAGGGGTCTCTTGACTTCTGACCTCCAGATATGTGAATGAAAATGGGTTCTATGTGTACCCACGAGTCTCCCCTTTACAGACATGCCCACTTTATGACAATCACATGCAGTTTGGGGCAAGTCATAGTCAAGTCAGTACATTGACACACTGACAGCTGTTGCTGCCTGTTGGGCTGCAGTTTGCCATGTTATGATTTATGTTATTTTTTTATGCTAAATGCAGTACCTGTGAGGGTTTCTGGACAATATTTGTCATTGTTTTGTGTTGTTAATTGATTTCCAATAATAAATATATACATACATCTGCATAAAGCAATCATATTTGCCCACTCCCATGTTTATAAGAGTATTGCAACTTGACAAATCTCCCTTAAAGGTACATTTAAAACAGACAAAAACAATGTGATTAATTTGAGATTAATCCTAATTTTTTTCAAGTTTAAAATTATGTGTGCCCCCCACCCCTAAAAAAAACAAAAACCTCCCCAACACCATAGTGTGATAGAATACCAGGGCCAATTCCAGGTCTTGTGCGGTGCCACTTTCCATGTAATACCACCTGTATTAGGGCACAGGGCACTGCACAAGAGCCTGAAAATCATGCCCTATGTTTTTTAAGCCAATTTTCAACATTGTATTTATTCATGATAGAATTTTCTGATTTCCCATGGGCCCCCCCCCGACTGGCTCTTGGTCCCCCCCTGTGCCACCTCATTTTAAAAATCCAGAAATCGCCCCTGCCCTCGCCGGCAAACGAGCGGGGGAGCTCCAGGCGCTGGTAACATGGAGGCATATACTTTCTGCATTGTCGTGATACAAAGCATGAATGAAAATCCGCAAAGTTCCCCTTTAAGGTGTCCTTTCCTAATACTTTTTTTAAATGTTAGTGATTGGGGACAAAATCCACCATCACTCCATGCAAAAATGTATTCATATGTTTATCTGAGGCTAACATGATGTTTCAGCTGTCTGTGTTAGACAAATAACAAGGATGTCTTCCATACTTAGTCTTTTTAGTACCACCTTTTTTTCGGTTCCTTGGTGTGTGTTACATTGCTGAGCCGTGGCAGAGGAACAGTAACACAAAGAGGGAAAACTGAAGGGCCATTATGAACAGGAGGAATGATTACAGCAACCCTAAACTGTTTTTTAAGTTATCTGCAGGTCGTATTTGGGTGTTTGTGTAACTTCGGACATTTTTAGGTCCCAGCAAGGAAATTTTGGAATTATGTTAAAATTTGCAGTGCAATGCTTGATAATGATAAATATATACAGTGTTACTACCCATATTGAAATATTATTTCATAAAATGTATGAAGCATTTTATGAGCCCAGACACTTTTCTTCATGTCCCACAACTCTGGTCTTGATGTTGAGATACGTAAAAAGTAGGGCTGTCAATCGATTAAAATATTTAATCATGATTAATCGCAAATTAATTGCAATTTTTTTTTCACCTGTTCAAAATGCACCTTAAAGGGAGATTTGTCAAGTATTTAATACTTTTTTCAACATGGGAGTGGATAAATATGCTTCCTTTTTGCAAATATAGGTATATATTTATTATTGGAAATCAATTAACAACACAAAACAATGACAAATATTGTCCAGAAACCCTCACAGGTACTGCATTTAGCATAAAACAATATGCTCAAATCATAACATGACAAACTGCAGCCCAACAGGCAACAACAGCTGTCAGTGTGTCAGTGTGCTGACTTGACTATGACTTGCCCCAAACTGCATGTGATTATCATAAAGTGGGCATGTCTGTAAAGGGGAGACTCGTGGGTACCCAGAGAACCCATTTTCATTCACATATCTGGAAGTCAGAGGTCAAGGGACCCTTTGAAAATGGCCATGACAGTTTTTCCTCGCCAAAATTTAGTGCACGCTTGGAGCGTTATTTAGCCTCCTTTGTAACAAGGTAGTATGGCATGGTTGGTATCAATGGATTCCTTAGGTTTTTTTAGTTTCACATGATACCAGTATATTTACTCTAGCTTTAAAACTGAGCCCGCTGAAATCCTCCGAAAGATCGATTGTGTTAATGCGTTAATGAAATTAGTGGCGTTAAAACAAATTTGCGTTAACACGTTATTGCCACGTTAACTTTGACAGCCCTAGTTAAAAGAGCTAATTCAATTATAATATGACATTATGCCAAATGGAATTGTTTCATATATTTATTACTTTACAAATCATTTAAATGTTTTTTTTATCTAAGTGCGCCTGTCCCACACTTCTAGAGAAAATCCTAAAATCACCTATTTTTAAAAAAAGTGTTTTTACATCAATATTTACAATGACTTTCAAAGCTTGATGAAAATGAATAAAAAAATATTATAGAAATCAAAAAAATGTAATGTATAAAATGAACGTTCTTGGAATGTTGCGGAAAGGATAATTAGTAAGAATAAGTTATGAAAACCATAAAAAAACAAACTTGTTAGAGATTCAAATATTAACCACTACATGTAATTGTGTGTACCTGTTTATATCTATTAAATACCCTTGTGGTTAAAAACTGTGTTGATTTAATTTTTTTTAATTTGGGAGAGTCAAAAGTGACTGTAGTTGCAGAAAAACCTATTTACGGTACTTCACTGTTGGCTGGACTATCTTGGCCCTGTCATGCAATTAATTGTCTCTCTTCTATCCCCCCTCCAAGGACTTTCTTGGACAGACCTTCTGCACCCTTGGAGAAATCATCGGCTCCACAGGAGGGCGGCTGGAGAGAACCCTCTCGTAAGTCCCCCAAACAACATCCTACTGTATAACATCCTGGCTTTTGTATCAATGAGAAATTTCAGATTGTTGAATCATATTCATGATTATGCACCTAAATACTTTCTTGAAAGCCGGCAAAGTGAGAATGAAATGAATCCCCATCCGTCGCTCGTTTCAAATTTATTAAAGGCTGCTGTGGTAAACAACTCTATATGAGTCATCTCACTAATGCGATGTCTATAGACTCACCAAGTTTAAATAGCCTCATCTGTTACATGGTTAGATCAGAGAGTGAGAGGTCAGATCGGCCTGCTGCATCATCGCACACTGAGCTGTTGTTGCTGTATTGAGTTTTTTTTTTATATGTTACACAAAAGTGACTGAAGCATGTGACGGTGTTTTGTTAGGAAGGAAGTCAATACAACCTTTGATATTGACAAAGAGATACAGAATCTACTCATATTTTCTGCTTGGTCATATTTGGATTGTAGAAATCTATAATAGAAGGGGGGAATATGCATTCATTGAGAGCACAAATCCCTATTTGTATTGTATCTCTTCATTGTTAGATATCACAGTGTATTCTGAGGGGTGAGAGGAATGCTGGGAGACGGAGAGATGTGAGGTCAGAGAAGTCACGAGCCAAATTGGAACCCATTTATTGCAAGGACAAGGTATCGCTGTGGAGCTCACACAAGGTGCAGGGAAACAGTTCTTCACAGTAACACTCATAGAGCAGCATATGCAACAGAAGCTGTAATTGACGTGCAGCACAACATTTGCCCGCATGAGTAAAAGGACACTATTTGATTGGTTGTTTTTTTCTGTTTAGTTTGTAGCTCCGTTAGTGCAGCGAATAGAAACTGATCTAAATCATTCCTGACCCCCCCCCCTTCTGTCGCAAGGAGGAACTTTATAAACAAGACTCGGTCAAAACCGAATATATGTCTGGACCGTGTATGGTCAGTCTGTGAATTTGTGGCTAAATTGTTACACCAGTAGTCAGTGGTCATATTAAATCCAGCGGAACATGTCCACCAGGTCCACAGAGGACACGAGGGGACGAGCTGCTCCACTCAACCAAAGAACGTATATTGCCAAGAAGTGAAAGTCAGTTGTTCGTTCCATTGCAACGTCAGCGCCCAGCAGCGAAGCTACGCCAAAGGCTAGCTTCCGCCATTTTGGACTGAAAGCGACGACCGGACGCCAGTACAATGTCCGCCTACAAAGTGCCGTACAAATGTAAAACAAAATCATTTATATTCTATTGTCATATTCTACCAAAATGGTCTGTGTTGAACAATAAAATATTATAAATATAATACGTGTTTTTAGTCCAAAATAGCGGAAGCTACTCTTTTATAGTTTTGTGTCTTTGCTTCAATACTCTTGGCTCAACTGGCCGTTCAAGCGGTGACGTACTCTCTCGTGGATTGCACCGAATTGGTCCCTGGTTGTCTGCTCGCCGTTTCAAACCGGAAACATCATGGCGGCCTGCTCGTAAACGTTCTGTTATTCCGTCCACCAAAATCTACTTCTGAGAACATTTTAAGCGACAAATAGTCTACGCCACTGCTGTATTTCATTTAATTTTAGAACTAGATCGCCTAGTTCGTCCAAGTTTCGTGAGCCGGACGCGTCGCACTGGACACGCTCATTTGCATAAAGGCCTGTTCTCTGCCTTTTAATTTTCAAAGAGCAACAGCCAACGAGGAAACTCCAACACCCAGATGACCTATCGTGTAACTTCATCACTCGGTCAATGACAGACTGCGTTTGTAGAGCTGGCCCTCTGCGGTCCGGCCAAAAAATGTTCTTGAAGTGAAAATGATCAGTTACAGTTGTGTGATGACAAACTGTTTCCTCATGCTGTGTATTGAGCGGTGCATGAACTGATTTGTAAGAGATTGAAGGTTAAATTCTCTAAACATTGAGGCAAAAACAATCAGATTGGCTGGGTAAAATTTTAGAGTCAAAGAGCAATGGCACAGAGAGCAGGGACACAAGGAGGTAGATGATATTGTTTGTGAGTTGCTCCTTACTGACAGTCTAGAGTTCTCGTCTCGTTACCTTGACAGTTTCAGCTGCAGCTCTGTCTTCCTCTGAAGTGTTCCAGGTGGTCACCACCCAGGTGGTCACCACCACCTGTGACACTTCTGAAGAGAACTATAGCTGAATCAGTCGAGGGAACCAAACAGTGAAGCTACTCTGAGCAAGAAATAGCTCACAAAGTATCTCATACCCCTCTCACACCGAGGGCTCAACCAGGGTTGAACCAGGGTTGATTGTGTGTCTGAAAGAGTTAACCCGCGTTGACCGACTCGGCTTCACGACCCAGGTCGAGAGGTGGGTCAGACCAATGTCGAATTCAATATGAGCGACACGCACCAGGGTCGCTAACAACCGGGGAGGGACAAATCTATTTGGTATGCAAATGGGGCGTTGCTATCCATCACATCGGAGGAGCGGATGGGCCACGGCTTCATTGTTTTGAATTTGGACTTTGTTACTCATTTTAAATGCTAGCGGTCAATGCTACATATTGTTCCTTTAGACTGACAACCGAGCTATCTCCATGACAACTGACCAAACTATACGTCCACTGAGTAAGGCTGTGGGAAGCAGTTGAAAGCTCTGGAAAAAGCTTTCAACTGCAAGTGGACCTTGAATTAAGTTTTTTTTTTTTACTCCTACAACTACTGTTTTCAAGGTCACGAGTTTTTCAAACTCAAATAATTTGCATTTTGTATTTTATTCATACTTCTTTTCGAGTTGCTGTCCAAGTTTGCCAGTCAGCTAATTTGCTTTTAAAGCTACATGGAGGTTTAGCTCAACCAACAGCAACAGCTCTGCTCAACCAACAGCAACAGCTCTGCCTATAAACAAATACTCATATAAAACTCCAATCTGTCAAGTCCGTCTGGGTTTGTAGAGTTTTTTCTGGTCTGGTTTATGGTAGTACAGTAAATGAATCACTGCCACTAACTTCAGTTGGACTTGGTGATGAGTCCGGTCGACTAGGGGCCAGTTTATGGTCCTGCAGCTGTCCCCTGCCAGTAGCACTATTGACATGTTTTAGGGAGCTTATCATTCTCAGACAGACCAAACAATCAGCCGGTTATGGTCCGACGGCCCAAATGCCACCGTGCTGGGCAAGCGAGGGGCGAACAGCAAAACAGGAAAGGGAGTGGAGAGAGAGAGGGAGGGAGGCAGAGCAGCACAGTATTTTTACATTTTGGCATTGTTGGAATGCAAAAGTGAATGTGATGCCAGCGTCTATAGACACAACAGATACAAAAATAAACCTGACATCAAAATCATAGAAAATAATTTAGGGAGACAGCCAAGCCACAACACAACTCTGTTAACATTCTTTTTTTAAGCCTCTCTTCTTTTAACCGTGCAAACTCTGTCAGACACACACTAACACAAAAGGCTGGGTGGGCGATCTTGAGAAACTAGTTAGAGTACGCCAGATTTAAAAAAATTATCCAACCGAAAAGCCGAGCCCAGTGTTGTCAACTCACTCGTTTCCAATGAAAGTAGCTAGCAGCACTAGCTGCTGACTATCTCCAAAAGTCCGTGAGTCTAGCAAGAAAGTCGCCAAGTTGGCAACACTGACAGTCCGTCGCTTCGAGGCCTCCCTCCAATACCACTCCCCCACAACTAGCATTACGAACTTGGGCTGTCAAAGTTAACACAATAATAACGTGTTAACGCAAATTTGCTTTAACGCCACTAACTTCGTTAATGCTACTTACGATTTTTAGGTTGTAGCGGGCTCACTTTTAAAACGAAAGTGAAGATACTAGTATCATATGAAACTAGACCTAAACCTACAGAATCCATTGGTACAAAGCATGCCATTCTAGTTAGTCGCGAAGGGGGTTAAATAATGCTCCAACAAACGCTAAATTTTGGCGAGGAAAAACTGGCATGGCCATTTTCAAAGGGGTCCCTTGACCTCTGACCTCAAGATATGTGAATGTAAATGGGTTCTATGGGTACCCACGAGTCTCCCCTTTACAGACATGCCCACTTTATGATAATCACATGCAGTTTGGGGCAAGTTATAGTCAAGTCAGCACACTGACACACTGACAGCTGTTGTTGCCTGTTGGGCTGCAGTTTGCCATATTATAATTTGAACATATTTTTTTATGCTAAATGCAGTACCTGTGAGGGTTTCTGGACAATATTTGTCATTGTTTTGTGTTGTTAATTGATTTCCAATAGTAAATATATACATACATTTGCATAAAGCAAGCATATTTGCCCACTCCCATGTTGATAAGAGTATTAAATACTTGACAAATCTCCTTTTAAGGTACATTTTTAACAGATTAAAAATGTGCGATTAATAGCGATGAACTATGGACGATCATGCGATTAATCCCGATTCAATATTTGAATCGATTGACAGCCCTATTACGAACATAAACATGTCATAATGAACGTGAAACATGGCTATTGTTAGTCCTCACAGCTGTCAAGCTAGCAGCTACAAGCAACAGATACCAGATTTTTGATTAATTTGATTTGATTTATTGATTGCTGTCGGGATGTATTTTAAAATGCAACTAATATAACAAAAAATGTTTCCAAAGTCTTTACCAACCCTGCCTTTAATTGAATGGACTTTTAAAGACTGGGACAATTACTCATCACAAACCTGCCGTAAGTTCCATGGGATAAATCATCCTTTCGCTGAATCCATTAATGGAATTCACCTTGAGGAGGAAAAGTGACAGAAGTGAAAGGTTACATACAATAAGCTCCTCTGTCTGAAGGATTTTTATAATGACTTATTCTGTGATTAATGGGGGACAATGGAGCTTAAAGACACTGACAAGGGGGGTCCTTCAACACCACACAGATAACAGCCCAATCAATCCATCAAATGAACGTATGCCTGTAGAAAAATACTTGCATGCATGCTGAATTTTAAACTCACAATATTTGAATAAAACAAGTCAATGTGCAAGTCAAAATTGGAAAATATGGTTTTGCCGACTTTTTAAAGGTCCCATATTGTAAAAAGTGAGGTTTTCATGTCTTTTATATCGTAAAGCAGGTTTAAGTGATATATAAATACTGTGAAAGTATCAAAACGCTCAATCCACAGACAAATACACACAGCCCGTATTCAGAAACCGTGCGTTTGAAACAAGCCATCAAGATTTCTGTACATTTGTGATGTCACAAATCTACAATATTTAGACAATTTCACAGTTTTAAATGTAAACATTCTAAATGTGTCCCAGTTTATTTCCTGTTGCAGTGTATTTGAAGGACATCAGCTGACAGGAAGTAAACATGGACCCAAGCTGTTTCCTAGCAACGCAATTCCGTTGCCATTCCGTTGAAATGCACTAAAACGGAGCGTTTCTGATAGAGGGTTTATACAGTTATATTCAGACAGACAGTATGAGAAAAATACTGTGATGTTTGAACATTAAAGCATGTAAACATGTTCTAGTAGAAACCCAGAATACAAGTATGAATCTGAAGATGAGCATGATATGTCCCCTTTAAATCATATTTGTTCTTTTTTTCTTGAATGTATTGAATGTAATCAACAAGAATGTGCTTCTAAAATCAATTATTTCCTCCTCTCTGTCTTCTATGTCACTAAATAAGTCTGCTTCTCTCATAGTTGCTGTTGCGGAAATTATTTGCAGATCTATAGCATAGAGACACCTCAAGGAGAGAACAGTGATGTGTGCGTGACTTTGCTACGGTTATTGCATGATTATTGCATGACCATTAAACTAAATCTCAACAACAATGGAACTGTTTAGCACCTTCAAGTATTTGCCATCAAGTGGGATTTGGAAAGCGAGACATTTTTCTTCGCCCCAGACTTCATGAAAAAGACAAACATCTTGTGCATTAAAAATATGGCTCATTAGCTGCTAAATGCTCCACAATGTTCTCCAGTTAGTCGCTAACTAGGTGCCATTCGGTGCAGGGCAGGTAGCATATACAGTAAGGTTTATCAGAGCTCTTTTACTGAAAACAGATGCCTGCTGTGGCTGGAAACAACACTGATGCAGCCCGGTCACACCGGGGAGTCAGTACCGACGCCCAAGACACCCTTTAGTGTCTGTATGAGACACATCTGGCTTTCAGCTCCTATGTAAACCAATGCACGTCATTAGTAGACGCTCAGAGAAACAAATAGTATTAAGAACGAGAAGTCCTCTCAAGCCCTGTTCAGATCTGGTATTAACATGCATCCTCAGTGATGTCACTGGAGACCATGTGGAGACACATTCTAATACCAGGTGTGATCGGATCACTCAGCATGTTAAAGCCAGGACTGAACAGGGCCTAAGGGGTCAGATACGACATTTACTCGGGACCAGCGTTGGTGTCCCATGTTAAACCAACAGTTGAGTGATTTTTACTGACTATGTTATCACGTGACGCACAGCACTGAGTCACATGATGTTAACGTCTTTAGCTTACGTTACATTAAAAGCGATCCTTATTTTAAGCCAAACCATGATGTTTTTTCTAGGTGTCAATCGATTAATTGCATAATAGTTCACGATTAATCACAATTATTGGCATTTTTTATCTGTTCAAAATGTACCTTAAAGTGAGATTTGTCAAGTATTTAATAATCTTATCAACATAGGAGTGGGCAAATGTGTTTGCTTTATGCAAATGTGTGTATATATTTATTAAAATAGGTTCAAATCATGACATGGCAAACTCAAGCCCAACAGACAACAGCAGCTGTCAGTGTGTCAGTGTGCTGACTTGACTATGACTTGCCCCAAACTGCATGTGATTATCATAAAGTGGGCATGTCTGTAAAGGGGAGACTCGTGGGTACCCATAGAACCCATTTTCATTCACATATGTTAAGGTCAGAGGTCAAGGGACCCCTTTGAAAATGGCCATGCCAGTTTTTCCTCATTATAATTTAGTGTAGGTTTGAAGCGTTATTTAGCTAGTATGACATGGCTGGTACCAATGGATTCTTTAGGTTTTCTCGTTTCATATGATGCCACTATCATTACCTCTAGCTTTAAAACTGAGCCAGCTACAACCTCCGAAAGTTCGTTTGCGTTAACGAAATTAGTGACGCTGAAACGGATTTGCGTTAACGCGTTATCATGTTAATTTTGACAGCCCTAGTCTTTTCGAAACCTAACTAAGTGGTTTTGATGCCTAAATCTAACCGCCACTGTTTCACAATGTTAATTACCTTTAACGTCAACCGCAACCGTTTCAAAATATGACGAGTATGGATGAGATCACATTGGCTGACGACAGCAGTGAGAGCAGGTTCGTCACTACGAACTAGCGTCCCCTTTCACATTGTACATAGTCATTTGGTCCTTTGGTTGTATAAAATATTGGATTGGAGCAGCTTTAAAATTATACCTGCACTCAGACAAATAGAAGGAAAGAAATGTTAATCCACCATGGCATATTCCGTTGTACTGTGCTGAAATGTACAATGACAAATATCAAACTGAAGCGGACATTTCATTTCCCATAATCCCCCCAAAAAAGCTTCTTTTTTATCTCAAATGTTCTCTGCCATGCATACAAAAATCCTAAAATACCCGAGACAAAAATACCTGGTGGCCTCAATTCCCTTTCAAGACAAACGTTTTGAGTTAAAACACACAAAAAAAAACAGCCCAAACAAGCCAAACAATCAGCAGAGATGCGTAAGTGTCATATTATTCCCTAATGATCCCTCGATACACCTCGTGTCCTTGGCTTTGTCACAAAAATACCTACTTCCCCTCCACCACCCACCCTCCTCCCTCCCTCTCTCCACCACAAGCCGAGCAGTTTGGCTCTTGACGGCCCGGAAAGATTCAGCGAGAAGCAAAAAATGAAAGGAACCAAAGGGAACAAGAAGTGTTTCGGGGGAAAAAAAAAGGCTAATAATGAAAAGGAAAACAACACAATGAGAGACCAACAGAGCGCAATCGCTATTCCTCCCATATGGTCAGTGTCTCTGATGGCTGCCTGCAGGGAATAGACAGCTGTCTGGAGCTTCTGATAGATCAGACACAGCAAAGCCCAGGGGGAGAAACAAGGGGAGGATGAAGGGAGGAATGGAGGCAAAGGTGCGATAAAAAGTGAAAGGGAGGTATGTGAAGGGTGACTGACAACTCAGGAGACAATGGAAGGAGGGAGGATGGAGACGAAGAAAGGGGAAAGTAATTCGCCGAAAGGAAACAATATGTGACGGATATTGAAAAGGTGCACAAGATAGAAGAGGAGAGAGGATGAGGAAGTTGGGAAAAGGGAGTCGGTGCGATAGACAAAGGAAGATAGATGCAGGGGAAGGACAAATTTCCTGAGAGAGACAGAAAAAGACAGATTTGTGTTTACCTTCCAAACTGCTGAGTGCTTTCTATGCAGTTATGTGCTGTCATTTAGAAGACTCTACACTTGTGGAGCGCACACACACACACAAATAAAAAAGCTTGGACAGAGACAACACAGACCCTGTATATATAAAAAAAAACTTGGGTTATTGATTTTTTTCTGCATTTGCTGTCTTCAAACACACAAAGAGTCCAAAACATATATGGTGCTGGTAGCCTCCTCATGTCGGTGGGTGTATGTTTTTATAGGTCAACAGTTTTAAAAATGGGCTTCATGCTGCGTGGCGAACTAAGCACTCCTTTCCACTTACCTGTGTTGCCATGGCAACCGAGGGGGGCTATTAGCCGAGGCGGTAAAAGTATAACAATGATTCAAAATACACCCTTTTGAAAAAGTAAATGGGGAACTGGGCGGGATGTATTATTATATGGACACCCATACGACCACATACCAAAGATATTTTTTAATTGATAACCTGTTATGCCACACATATATAATGAATGAATTTATCTATGGAGGAGGCAGAGCAGTGCTGAGCCCGAGCGAAAAACTTTTTACCTTACCACATCATCACCACTTGCAGGTGACAAGCGAGCAAAAAAACAGACAAATCACCCGTTTGTAAATGTAATCTGAACAAATGAGGCCGATCTATTAGCAATCCCACATGCTGCCAGTCGGACAGATGTAGATTGATGAGGTGTGATCGTGGACTTAAATAAGCTGTCCTCAGGGGTGGTGGTGGTGATGTTGCTGGATGTATGACGGCAAACCAGCCTGCATGTGTCATGTAATTATACCTGTCTGGATTTCGCTGCGAGACACCGGTCAGTCTGTCGGCGCGGTGTGTCAGAGGCCAGGGCGTATAATTGGGGCCAGTTGGTGGGATGCCTTCTGCTCTGTGGCTGATGGACAAAGGCGAGCAGACACATATATAGTACCACAAACATTTTGCAAAAAGAAAAAAAAAAGAATTGTCAGCCACACACAAAATAAGATATTTTCTGCTCTGTGAGAGGGAGCAAACAGTGGCAGATTGCAGGCAGTGTTATGTTACTGAGCTGGAGGAGGCAGCTGCAGATGTCATCTTATGCTGTTGCAACACACTATGATACAAACAGACAGGTAGGAGCTATAGGGCTGTCAATCCATGAAAATATTAAATCGTGATTAATAAAAAAAATACATTAAAGTGGCAGTAGTCAGTATATTTTTGGCATCATTGGGCAAAAATTCCATAATAACCTTTCAGCAAATTGTAATTCAAGTGTTCTGAGAGAAAACTAGACTTCTGCACCTCCTCATGGCTCTGTTTTCAGGCTTTTGAAAATCTAGCCCATGACAGGAGACTTTAACCAATCACAGTTCATTTCATTGAGAGAGCATTCCTATTGGCTGTGCTCCGGTCATGTGACTGAAACGTGGCGTTCCTTCACCAGATTTCACAATGGCGGCGGCATCACAAACTTTCTCATTTTACAGCTAAACCGTGCACTACAAGTTGATTCTGAAAACATTTGAGGCGAGAAATAGGCATTAACGTAACATAATATTGATTCAAATTTGATCAGCGTGGTCCGACAGGGCGATGCCGCACGGTCTCTCATTGCCCTGAAGGGCTTTCTTTCACAACAATGAACCGCTAGCTGTACATTATCCCGCTTATAACATGGCTACTTACTGAAGAAATCAATAATTTGACACATCAGAGTCTGACATTAGAACTGCGTCTAGAGCAACGGTCTGCTATCAAGAAATAACAGACCGTAGAACGCCGTGATTGACCAATCGGAATGGAGTATTCAACACAGCCGTTTAATAAGCATGTATAATTAGTAGGGCTGTCAAATCACACAATAACGCGTTAACGCAAATTTGTTTTAACGCCACTAATTTCTTTAACGCGTTAATGCAACTTGCGACCTTTAGGTTGTTGCGGGCTCAGTTTTAAAGCCACCGTGAAGATACTGGCATCATATGAAACTATAATATTAAAACTATAAACCTAAGGAATCCATTGGTACCAACCATGTCATACGATCTTGTTGGGAAGGAGATTAAATAACGCCCCAAACTTACACTAAATTTTGGTGAGGAAAAACTGGCTTGGCAATTTTCAAAGAGGTCCCTTGAACTCTGACCTCAAGATATGTGAATGAAAATGGGTTCTATGGGTACCCGCGATTCTCCCCTTTACAGACATGCACACTTTATAATAATCACATGCAGTTTGGGGCAAGTCATAGTCAAGTCAGCACACTGACAGCTGTTTGCCATGTTATGATTTGAGTATATTTTTCATGCTAAATGCAGTACCTCTGAGGGTTTCTGCACAATATTTTTCATTGTTTTGTGTTAATTGATTTACAATAATTCATATTTACATACAATTGCATAAAGCAAGCATATTTGCCCACTCCTATGTTGACAAGAGTATTAAATGACAAATCTACCTTAAGGTACATTGTGAACAGATAAAAAATGTGCTATTCATTTTACACTGCGAAGAGTTTTTCCAGTTTCATGTAGGTTGTAACTGTTAGATAAACTATCGGGCTGTGTATGGTGTGTGGGGGGGGTGGCTGCATATCGACTGATGACATCACTGCGCTACGGAAACACAGCGGCACAGCCTGAGTTGCCACAACGCGCTAAAGAGATGGAGACTGATGAGGCATTAATGGACCATCAGTGCGAACTAAAGCATACAGACAATCTTGGTTGTGAGATTTAGAGAAAATAGCACCACAAAAGAGCCTGGCGGTCCCAGTGTTAAATAGCCTTGCTTGCCTAGAGCTATCTAGTATAGAAACCTACTGATCTTTAAAGGTCATGGATTTCATGGTCACCAATTAACATTTACTGTTTGATTTATAATTAACTTGTTGTCTGTTGTTATTCGGTTTGACAGATACCCAGTAAAAGAAAAGAAAGGATAATTTTGATGTCAGAGTAGTTTTCTTTTTCAAACTAAAAAAAAAAATCTCTCTCACACACACAGAGACAAACACACACACACACACACACACACACACACAGTGTCGTCACTGTGTGTCCCCCCGTGTTCTGCGTCCCACAGAAAGTCACCTGCCATCTGGTGTGGAGGTTCAGGTCTCATCTGGCCCGCTCTGCTGTGACAGACACGAAGACAGAACACTTCCGCCGCCGCTGCTGCTGCTGCTGCTCTACTTCTGTAGGGAATGTTAAACTTTATCTGCCCCAAAATCAAATATGTGACATTTAATCTTGCCCTCGCTGCGGATGGGATTTAAAAAGTATAGTTATCCTTGTCCGTGACGAATTGCTAGACTTCCAAGGCCCTTCTTTGAACCTGAACCAGTGATTCATGCTGTAAGGAAATGTATAGAAAAGGACGGATCAGCGCGGAGATTTACAACTATGTATCTCCCAACTGGCGAGAATTAGTTGTTACTTTATCTTGTAAACCAAAGATATGTTTGCAATTGGCTCTGTTTGAGCCGGCAGAAATTAGCTTCGAGCTAGTTTCATGCTTGCCAGCTTTGAGGCATCTTGGCAAATAATGTGACAATGTTGTTCTGCAACAGTCACGGATACAGACAATCTCCAATCTGTTAGCAACACCACTTGTTGAAACAACAAATGATTTGTAGTAGAAAGATATTGTTTTGGGTAAAAGACCATTTGGAGTGGGTGATGAAACAGCTTTTGCAAAGAAAGCATGACACATTTGGCTGTTTTATTTAACGTTATCTTTTATCATTTTGATTTTTAGGAGTTGTTCTAATCATTTGATGCTGTCATTAATTGCTCAAGTATGTGTGGATGTGTCATTTTTCTATTATCAAATTACAGTGTTATCTTTATATTGTTTTGCTTTTCCCTATCGGCATTTTAGGCGTCAAATCAAAATACAAATCAAATCAAAGCCCTAAATAAGTGAATATCAAAATAATGGTGAAGAAAGATACAAAGCTCTGACGCAGTTTCAGTGTCCACTGGAAACATTTCAGAAGCTGACCGCCTGTTCTTCAGCAGCCATATTTAGAATTTTGTTGCTTTGCTGACATTTTTTTATGTGTTTTACAAGCGTAAACGCACATCTGCAGCTCATCAGCGTTGCCAGATGTACGATAATTATCGTATTTGTACGATACTAAAATGTGTTATCATGACAAGCGGAATATCCTTAAAATCACAAGTCATTTCATTGAGAGAGCGTTCCTATTGGCTGTGCTCCGGTCATGTGACCAGAACTTGGCGTTCCTTCACCAGATTTCACAATGGGGGAGGCGTAACAAACTTTCTCATTTTACAGCTCAACAGTACACTACAAGATGATTCTGAAAACATTTGAGGCGAGAAATAGGCATTACAGGAACAGAATATTGATTCATATTTGATCAGCGCCGCCTAGTTTGACCGTTTGGTCGGAGTTCGCGAGTGATTGACAGCCGGCTCTCAGAGACAGCAGATGGACAGCGGACCTCAGATCAGCTCTGACTGCTTTTTTTCCTCCGGTCTGTGAAATCTTGCAGATGCCGTTAGGAGCACTGGAGGACAACGGAGGACACAGAGGCACATGGTTTTTTTGAGGTTACTTGTTTCATGTACTACTGTCACGATATAGCAAAAAAATAAAACTTTTTTGAATCATATTTGCTCCAATCTCGTCTACTTCAGCTTTAAGTAACGAAAGTAAGGTAAAAAACAGGAACAGACTTTTTTTCCGTATGGAGATTCTTAATGCTGCGATACCTGCCTCCACAAACAAGCTGAGAAGATAATCTCTGATTGTGGTGAGCTAATCAGGGAAATCACATTCTGCATTGTTTGGTCAGAAGGAAAAATGTGCACACTGAGCCTTTCGTGTTTGATAAAGCCTGAGTCACAGCGCCTGAACTGAGCCGGAGAAATCACTGTTGGGTCGATTCCCAGAAAATAAAAAGAGGCCAGTACGCCCATGCACAGCACTCTGACCTTTTCAAATGATAGCTGTGACCCCAAGGTTCACCAGGGTTCTGTCAAGAGACTGTACTTCATTTCACTTCATTAATAGCAGATGGCAGCTCAGCCTGTTGTGTTTCCCATGAGCTGTTTACAGCTTATGAAAGAGCTCACAGCTGCCTCACTTTGATGGTATTGTGCATAGGTATTTGTGGAAGATTTTGCAAAAAAATTCAAAACCAATACACATAACCTGGGTGTTGTTTCTTTGCTATCATACGATTCAAGCTTACATGTTGAAAACAGAGCTCTAACATGTCTCTCTGTGCATTACATGATGAGAAACAGAACAGCCTAAATACTTTTAATAATTATCAGATGAACAGCATGGCATTGTTATTCTGTAGTCAGTGAGCGGTATAGGCAGGCGTGGACTCCAGAGTCGAGGCAGTTCTTGTATCCGGTGGGCTAGCTGGGGGGCGTGCAGTTGGACACGCTGTGTAGATAAATTCATAAATAATTCTCTCACTGTAGCTGCCTGCTACAGCTGGCGGGCAGCGTGAGCAAGAGGATCCATCGACTTCAGAACTACGTCATGAAAGATGAGATGAAGAGTGGCTAATCGACTTTCTTCCCTCTCTCCCTCTTTTCCTCTGAGTCCTTATATCCAATTTTCCTTACATGGTCACTTCTTTTTTTCCTTTTTCTCTCATCCTCTGTCAGTTCTCTTGCTCCTTCGTCTCTTTCTTTAGTATCAAAGCTTAATAAGTCTGATTCCGTGGTCCTTTGATGGGGCTCTTATTGTGCATTCTGCTTTATCGTGACACTGAACTGGGACACAGCTGAAATATTCAGGGTCATTGGACAGCAGCTCTGCCTGCTGGCTTTGCCTCAGGCCCCGCATTTCCAAAAAAGTTGAATTTGGACACCGCTGCGGCACAGAGAATAATTACTTATGATAAAAATTGCAAAAGCATTCATTCCTACTTTCATCCTCATGGCATTATCAAATCAAGCTGAACTGAATTACAAATAAATTTGGGCTGACAATCGATTAAAAGATTTAATCGCGATTAATCACATGATCTGTTCAAAATTTATCTTATAGGGAGATTTGTCAAGTATTTAATACTCTTATCAACATGGGAGTGGGCAAATAAGCTGCTTTATGTAAATGTATGTATATATTTATTATTGGAAATCAATTAACAGCACAAAACAATGACAAACATTGTCCAGAAACCCTCACAGGTACTGCATTTAGCATAGAAAAATATGCTCAAACATAACTTGGCAAACCGCAGCCCAACAGGCAACAACAGCTGTCAGTGTGTCAGTGTGCTGACTTGACTATGACTTGCCCCAAACTGCATGTGATTATCATAAAGTGGGCATGTCTGTAAAGGGGAGACTCGTGGGTACCCATAGAACCCATTTTTATTCACATATCTTGAGGTCAGAGGTCAAGGGACCCCTTTGAAAATGACCATGACAGTTTTTCCTCGCCAAAATTTAGCGCAAGTTTGGGGTGTTATTTAACCTCCTTTGTGACAAACTAGTATGACACGGCTGTATCAAAGGATTCATTAGGTTATCTGAGCCCGCTATAACCTTTGAAAGATCGATTGCGATAATGCGTTAAATAAATTAGTGCCGTTAAAACAAATTTGCGTTAACGCGTTATTATAACGTTAACTTTTACAGCCTTAAAATCAACATTAGGATGGCATATTCTACACCATTTTTTTAATGCCGTAATGTGTGCTGTATCCATAAACTCATCGCAAATATTCATATTTTTACAGAGAAGTGTGCATGTGCATTTATGTATGGTGTGTGCATGAGTGTTTAAGAAGGAAGAGGAGTCTGGATATCAAGGCCCTAACACATTGTGACCGTGCCATACAATTTCACTTAGCTGTCACTGGAGCTGTCAACTGTGGAAACAAATGAATGTCTCTCAAAATACTTTTCAAAAGCACAAATGGTTCTAGTTTTTTTCTCTGTTCTTTGAGCTTAGAACTTAAGTTTGATGGCATATGTTGAATAAAACACTGAAAAAAAGCAATGCTGATGGAAAGCAAAAGAGTGCAATTACATAAACTACTAGCTGATAACAGACGTTATTGTTATATAGACTGATTTGAATCAGTACTACCTGTAATGCTTAAAGTTGTCCAGAATCCAATCCTTGTGACTGTCCTCATGAAGAAAACAACATTAGTCATTTGTTCAGATGCCTAAAGCGATGTATGTTTATATATTTAATTTGGGGTAACAGTGATATTGCAGTGCCATAAGTCAATATGGGATAATGCCCGACGAGTCCATTATCAGGAATTAATGGACAACGGGGAGGCCTTCACGTCGGATGGTTGCCTCCAAGAAGTCCATTAATTCTTGATTATTCCTGGAAAGGGCATTATCCCACTTATACCATGGTCACTTGCTAAAGAAAAACAAATTAAGACTGTTCATTTATACTTTTATACGGAGCCCCCTAGACACCTAGGAGAAAATGTTTTAAGTCGTGCCCTTGAGTTAGTAACTGCTGATGTACGGAGCCCCCCTAGATGATGTACTTTTGTAAAGTTGGAAAGATATTGACAGATTCAAACTTCCTGGATCAATAACTCATAACCAAAACGTTGTTAAAACACAAACGACGGCTCTTTCTAACCGTAGTAAGGTAGAAAACGAGCTACAACCTGAACCCTCAGGGACTTGACTGATGTCACCTGGTAAATGGTTAAGTGTAAGAGGCTGCAAGGGCTTGAAATGGTAGAAATATGAATGGGATAGCACTTTGCGGGAACATATCACATTACCGTTTTTATTTAATGTTTTTTTTACTGCCTATTTTAATGTCTTCCAGGCTCTCGCCTTATGAGAAAAGAGGTAACTGTCAGAAAATAAATTTACTGTTTTTGTCAAACTTCATTAAATACAAATGAAAAGAAATGGTTGATGAATAAACCAGGTGAGTGAAATAGTCTAATGCTTGCATTCCTCTGATTTATTCATTAATTCATTATCCGTAACCACTTACCCTACTCGGGCTAGGGGACTGGAGCCAATCCCAGCTGACATTGGGTGAAGGCGGGGTACACCCTGGACAGGTCGCCAGCCTATCACAGGGCTGACACATAGAGACAGACAACCATTCACACTCACATTCACAGCTTAGAGACAATTTAGAGTCAACAATGAACCTAAGCTGCATGTCTTTGGACTGCGGGAGGAAGCCAGAGAACCCGGAGAAAACCCACGCTAACACGGGGAGAACATGCAAACTCCACACAGAAGCGCCGCAAGCCTGGTTTTGAACAGTGCTAGCCGCTGCACCACCGTGCAGTCCAGTGTACCATCTTAAATCCTTAATATTAATGTTTCCGTGCAAATTTAAATATGCCTGGCTTAACACCCATGTGCCATCCTCTTTGTTTACCTTCTTTTTTTACGCCTCCGGGCTTCCCCTGGTAACCGTGGTAACCATGTGTTTAATGTTGCAACGCTATGAATTGTGGATAATTCCCTCAGGCGTAGTCTGCAGAAATGTGGACTTATACTGAAAGTTAAGGCTGCGAGAGAGCCCTGGAGGACTTGAC
Source organism: Sebastes umbrosus (assembly GCF_015220745.1). Lineage (NCBI taxonomy): Eukaryota > Metazoa > Chordata > Actinopteri > Perciformes > Sebastidae > Sebastes > Sebastes umbrosus. The sequence goes on from NC_051274.1 coordinate 6,636,744, forward strand.
GATTTGACAGCGGGACAGCCCTAAACCCTCGCGGACTTTGCGGTAATGCGCCTCAAAGTCTGTGAGTTTGTGAGGGTGGGATTGGGCGGTAGAGCCGGCTCCTGTTACCTGTAAATGTTATTCTCACCTGACTGACAATGATCACAGTCGGTTTCCAAAGGTTCTACTTTCCTGGCAAAGTGATGTTTCTATTTTCATTCCAGTCCATCTCATGGAAACCCGTCTAATATGTGTATATTATTGTGACATATCAAAAGTTTAAGTAACATGATGTGTGTGTCAGACTGTTGCCAACATCACTTACGTCGAAGGCTGTCTTCCCTCCCCTTCCCTCGTCTTCTTTCATCCTCATGTGTCCTTTCTTCTTCTTTTCTCTAATTCCCCTTGCTCCTCCTCCATCTCTTTTTACCTCATTTTGTGATTCAGGGAAGTATGACAGAGCAGCGGTGAAGCATGGCCCTTTTGTGCCCCGACTATCACAAAGTAACCCCTCATTTTTCTTCCATCACTTTAAATCTGTTCCTCCTTTCCTTTTTGCTCAATCCATTCTATACTGTAGACAATCCACTTTTTTTGTGTGTGTGTTCAATTTCTCCCTCTTTTGTGACGGTTCGGTGAATTGTTCTTTCACCTCAGTCAATTTAATTTCAGTTTAAATAGGAGACAAACAAAATAAAAGGGAAACAAAAGCTGTTTTAACCTTGAATACATTGTAGAAAAGAAAAAACCTGAAGGTGTGATGGAAGGGATGGATACATTTTTGTTCTTGTGTGGGAGTCATTTCTCAGATTTGGAACATTATGTGCTAAAAAAAAGATATTGAATATTATAAACCAAACGATACGGTCTAATAATATTAAAAGCAGTTCTTTTTAATTAAAAAAAAAAATCACACCAACTGCTTCTTTTAAAATGATTCAAGTGTTAACATATCCTTTTATTAGATCACTAATTTGATGTGTTTCTCTGTGTGTTTTCTGCTGTGACATGTTGACTGTAATGTGCCAATAAACCTACAGTAGGAACATGCCAGGAAAGACCGGGAAGAAGAAAACTTCCACATCACATTTCAATGCAAACAATGCAGGATTTCTAATAGAGTGCTACACAAATTAGTCCTTTAACCTGGATATGAGTCAGCATTTAAGCACTTCCAGTTCCCTCATCCCGAAGTCAGTAAGGTTTTTGAATGGGTTTTTAGTTAGAATCCTGAAATAAGGTCTGTGGTTAACACAAGCTGAAGAGATTTTAACGTTTTAACGTTTTATTGTACGACATAAAATACATTAATAAATACCCCACTTGTGAATTTTGAAGCCCTTATGTGTCTTCAAAAAGCCGGTTGCTATAAAGCGGTTAAATGAGACTACTAAACGTCATCACTCCGACTTGTCCGCCCCCTCGTTGTGTGTACTGGCGACCGTGGTGTAGGTTGTTTATAGCCTAACTTTAGCTTTTTACTTCTGCCGATTGCATTCCCACTAAATCATAGAAGTGGTGTTCATTTGTGAAGATTATCTTGCTGAACAAAACGTGTAAGTATCAGAAACTTTTGTTTGCCGCAGAGCTTATTTTCTGCAATAATCCAAAACCCAATGGAAAACTCCCATTGGCTTTATGTCAGGGGAACCATGGTGATGCTAACTTCCTGGTTGGCCTACAAAAATACATCATCCCTGGAGCACTCTATATGGCAATGTAAGCAAATCTTGGAAATTGCTGTGTAATTGACGTTACTGAATCAGTGTACTGACTGTATACCCTTGTGGCCACAGTGGCAGCTCTGCAGCAGATATTTCAAAGGGTTGCTTTGAAATTATAAAATCCATCACTATAGGTACTAAATATCTTATTTCAAACAACATTCAGTACACCTTCGGTCTCTGGTTTGATATCCTGGACTGGAAGGATAAATCTGCCCCTCCACTGTTACCACCTCTGAGGTGCCCTTAGGCAAGGCCCTTTACCTCCATCTGCTCCAGTAGAGCTCCTCAGTGGCCAAATTACATTGTTGGAATGTCTAGCTGCCAGCATTTGTACTCCGAGCAATTACCTCTAGTAGGAAGTGAGTCATTTTATTTAATAACAATTGCTTTACAAGCTGTTCGAGGAGATGTTTTTTTTTTATTAACATGGTAGCAGTTTAAGAAGCATACATTGAAATCACTTTCAATCCACTGTGAGACTGTAGATAGTAAGCCTGATATGTGTTTTTACAACACAGTCTCACGAAATGTCATCTATTGGTACACAGACACAAATTTACCTTTTTTTGTGACGCTCTGCACGACTTTCAACTATGCTTTTTAGTGCGTTTTCCTACAAATGTCCAGCAACACGTGACGCACGTGTCAATAGCCGCTCCAGTCTTTTCAAAATAAAACTACTTAGTTAGGTTTAGGAATAGATAGACTTGGTTAGGTTTAGGAATAGATAAACTTGGTTAGGTTTAGGAATAGATAAACTTGGTTAGGCTTAGGAATAGATAAACTTGGTTAGGTTTAGGAATAGATAAACTTGGTTAGGTTTAGGAATAGATAAACTTTGTTAGGCTTAGGAATAGATAAACTTGGTTAGACTTAGGCAACAATCTACTTAGTTAAGTTTAGGTTTAAATAACGCCGGAAGTGGCGCAACTTAAGTACGGAAGTTACGTGACAAAAAATACTTAATTAGCTTTAGGAAAATATCGTGGTTTGGGTTAAAAGAAGTTCCGTAACTTTAAGTATGGAAGTTACGTGACAAATAAATCATGGATCCACCCATCTACAACTGATATCCTCCAAACGTGGTGTTCACCACTCTTTATACTTCCCAATTCCCAATTATGTGGAATACATACAAATTGATTTTGTGCTGTCCATCACGGAAAAAAAAAGAAGAAATTTGTATCTATGTACTCAAATCAATACATTAAATTTGGTGACTATTTCACGAACTGCTGTGCGACTGGGCTGGTTTGGAATTGTGTGTGCTTAAAACCCACAGTATTTAAGTGCCTGAGTTGTTGGAGTGACATTTTTTTGTTAAATGTGAATGTTAAAAAAAAGTTAGGAAATGAATGCTTAGAATAGAATAGAGTGCAGGACTGCAACTTTTTTTCTAGTAAAATATGACAATCTGCATGCTGGGCTGTCACCTATCTACAATAACAGCTTGAAGCTATAAATGGCATCTGCTTGGCAATTGTATTATTTATGTCAAGCCACAATTACCCTCTTTCTCAGTCTTTCTCTCTCTCTCTCTCTCTCTCTCTCTCTTTCTCTCTCTCTCTCTCTCTCTCTCCTTTCGCCCTCAGTGGGATTCCAGGGAAGAAGTGTGGAGTCATTATCTTTACTGCAGAGGAGCTCAGTAACTGCAGGGTCAGTACGCACACACACACACTCAAACACACACTCAAACATGCACACAATAAAAGTGTTGATGGAATATTTTCATATCGTCTGCATTTTTTAATTCGCCTTTATACTGTTGTTTCAAGGCGAGGCACACACACACATATAAAAACACACCCACACACAGCCACACACAAACACATAGGAAATGTTTAATAATGGGTCAATCTTTCAAAAACAGATTATGAAATGTAACAAATGTGCACAGGTCCAACCTGTAAATCACTTCATAATAATGAAGTGATTTAATAAATGCTTGATATTGACTCACCCAGACTCTCTAAATGTGTTTAAATAAACTGTCAAGATGGTTTCCTGCTATAAACTAAGTCATTTTTATCTTCCAATTTTTCCTTTCCCCTACCACAATAATATATTACTACCAATCAGGCAGTCACATACTAACTGAATTCCAACTATTATGTGTATGCATGTGTGTGTGAGTGTGTGTGCGTGTGTAGGCTGACAATTCCTATCTGTCAATGACAACTTTAGGTTTCCCATGATGCCTTCCTACTGGAGGCAATGACTAAAGTGCCTCATTAAGGGCTATATCTATCTATCTATCTATCTATAGGCATCTCAATAGAGAAGCAGGAATAAAATAGTATCTCATTAACATGCTGTAACCATCCATTCATATGTATGAAGCCCTTCCCTCCGCCTCTCTGACTATATTACAGACAGCCCATAATAAAATCACTTTCTCCCACTGGTAAAGTGTGTAATTTAAAAAGAAACGCTGGATTGCAATCACCGCTATCTATTTATGCATCGGGTTATTAAGCCGGTCCAACTGTGGGTGTTTGGGATTTTGATCCATGTTCGCATTGCCATTATGCACAAGTTTTTTACACTACCAATGAATTTGCATTCAAAGGGAGTCTCGGTTCCATAATTGTTGGCGGCCGTGTCCCCGCGAAAACCTGTTCGTTCATCGGCAAGAAATTAGTTCCTGAAGAAAACAAATTGCTGACTTAGAAATGAAATTGCATCAGAATGAAAGTATTAATGTTCAACTAACACTGCTCGTCTGATCTCTCTCAGGATATCGCTACCATGCAGTTATGTGCTAACAAGCTGGACAAAAAAGACTTTTTTGGCAAGTCGGACCCCTTCTTGGTTTTCTACCGGAGTAATGAAGATGGAACGTGAGTCTGAGCAATCAGCAATCTGGACTCAAATGTCTTTAACTTTTTACCATCCACCGTTATGCCCAGGAGATGACAGCAATATGTAGAACATTCATGAACTGCTAGGGATGTAAACGAGTAAGGGATAACGTACAGCGATACAGTCATTGTTGTGTAATAAACCCCGACAAGGCGATGCCGTTGATGACTCCGACACAAAGCCCTGAAGGGGTTTATTTCATAAAAATGACCCGTTGCCTGTACATTATCCCGCTTATTACACAGCCACTTACTTAAGAAATCAATAATTTGACACAAAAACGGCCCGCCAGAGTCCGACATCAGAACTGCGGCCATAGCAACGGTCTGTTATACATATCAACGGTCTGCTATAAAGAAATAACAGACCGTAGAACGCCGTGATTGACCAATCAGAATTGAGTTTTCAACAAAGCCGCGTAATAAATCAGAATAAATAATTCAGATATGAGCAGATATTGCACTCTGAACAGACAGGAACAGATTCAATGTTCCACAGTTGTTACATCTGACACTGAAGCCTGAATTAAGGGCCTTTTAGAGCTTTTCACATTTTTGCCAAACGTTTTCCCTTTTTTTCATAGACACTTCAAACCAACCATCTGAGCCTCCTGCCATTGTATACCCACCCTCTAGTTTTAAGAGGAAAAAAAGATTGTGCAATATGGGATACCATACCAAATGGGATGCTGATTTATTCAGATTTTCTTATTGTTAAAACCTCTTGTTCTCTTTCCACTATTCATCTACACTCACTTATACTTGTATTTCTACCTCACACAGGTGGGGTTCAAATACAAATCATGGTTGATAGACAGATAGTACCTTAAAATATGCTGTCTCCTTACCTTCAAAGCAGCCTGGCAGTCCAACAATGTCATTTATCCCTGAAAACTTTATGTCCAAGTGCCCGAAGAACAGTTTGTGCATCATTTATTATAATGTTTAACTCATGCTGTGAGGACGGCTGTTGCTACAAGCCATTTCAGGCACTTATCCCCAAGTGGGTAAAATGTATTATTAAGGTACTGCTATTCAGAGCACTTCAGCCTCTGTAGATTCAGCTGTGGTCTCACTGGGCAGTCCCATTGAGTGTAGAGTGGGATGCTGCTGAACATCAAGAATCGTCTGCAAACCATGTATCGGACAAAGCAAGGAAAGTGTTGTGAGCATTTTGGAGGTGAAAACTACATATGTTCATGCAACAAATTGCACATCTGGCTTTCAGTTCTTTCCTACGTAAATCAACTTTTTTGAACAATTTGCTCCTGAGTCGTAAGACACCACCCATTGAGGCTCATCTCTGTTAGATTATCTTCACAGGTACAATGTGAGCAATATGAACGTGCTCTCCCTTTATTGGCTTTGTGTCTGTTATTTTGCTGGCAGGTTCACCATCTGCCACAAGACAGAAGTGATCAAGAACACACTGAACCCGGTGTGGCAGTCCTTCACTATCCCTGTCAGAGCTCTCTGCAATGGCGACTTTGACAGGTCAGAAAACATTTTGTACAATTCTATTATGTATCCAAATGGAAAGTGAATAAAAATGTCATCGTGAGATATTAATTGCTATTTAGACATTGAAGAAACATACTGTATATGAAAGAGCATAGTAAAAACAGCATCGATGTTAATAGGCCACCTGATTTTCATCGCTGTTTACGTGATCTACTTAAATTCCTGTGTCCTAAGAAATCACACATCAGTTTATATGATTCATTGATGAAGGGTAAGACATTTTTGAGTGGAGGGTATCTTTAAGTGTTACCCTTCATCACATATTACTACATACTTCATTTTATATGATTAATTGATGAAGGGTAACACTTAAAGATACCCTCCACTCAAAAATGAGTTTTTTTTATGTTTATGTCCCCTAAAATGTCTGAAAAAAATAAGTGCCAGTACTCCCCTGATTCACATGTTGGCGTGTGTATCGGCCGGTATCAGCAATCATTTTAACATTATGATTTTCCGTGAATAAAAGATACTGGGAGATATTCGGTTTGGGGGTCCTCCTCCAAGAAAATTTGAGGCTTTTTGACTTAAAACTATGCAATTTCACGTAATTTTGGGCCACTATTATTACCCCAAGGTGTTCCCAGGCCAGACAAGATATATTATCTCTACAGCGTGTTCTTGGTCCACCCCAGTTGGATGTGCCTGGAAAACATCTAAAGGGAGGCATCCAGGAGACATCCTGATCAGATGCCTGAACCACCTCAGCTGGCCCTTTTCGATGAGAAGGAGCAGTGGCTTTACCCCGAGCTCCTTCCGGATGTCTGAGCCCAACCACACTATTAAAGAAGCTCATTTCGGTCGCTTGTATCAGTGTATAAGACCCTAAGATACTTGAACTGACTTGGGGCAGTGACTCTCTCCCAACCGAGAGGGCGCAATCCACCGTTTTCCGGCAGAGAACCATGGCCTTAGACTTGGAGGTACTGACTCTCATCCCGACCGCTTCATATACAAGGCCCGGATGGCTCATAGCAATGACCCCGGTACGCCATATTCCCACAGTAGAAGACTCAAGACTCCCTGGGGTACACTGTCGTAAGCCTTCTCCAGGTCCACAAAACACATGTAGACTGGATGGGCAAACTCCAATGACCCCTCCAACAGTTCGGTGAGGGTAAAGAGCTGGTCCACTGTTCCGCGGCTAGGATCCACATTGCTCCTTCTAGATCTGAGGTTCGACAAACGGTCTGTGCCTTTTTTAAAATGGGAACCACCACCCTAGTCTGCCACTCCACGGGCACTGTCCCCATCCTCCATGCAACACTGAAGAGGCGTATAAGCCAAGACAGCCAACAATGTCCAGAGCCTTCAGCATCTCAGGGAAGATCATCCACCCCTGGCGCCTTGCCGCCGAGGACCTTTTTGACTACCTCAGCGACTACTGCCAGGGATATGGATAAGTCTACCTGGGGTACACGGTTGGAGACGGTTTGCCCCGAGTCTTCAAACTCTACCTCCTCCATGGAGGACGTGTTGGTTTGGTTCAGGAGTTTCTCAAAGTGCTCTTTCCACAGCCTGAGCCAAGTCTTGCTTTCCCTATCGAGTTGTCTAACAGTTTGCCAAAACTTCTTTGAGGCCAACCAAAAGTCCTTCTCCATAATCTCCCTAAACTCCTCCCACACCCAGGTTTTTGCTTTGGCAACCACATCCCTTTTGGCCAAATGGTGTCTGTCTGCAAGACCAAAAGGCCTTCTTTTTCAGCTTGGCGGCCTCCTTCATGGTTCTTAGTTTGTCGCCACGACAGGCACCAACGACCTTGCGACCACAACTTCTAGCAGCTGCTTCCAAAATGGAGGTTTTGAACACGGCCCACTCAGATTCCATGTCCCCAACCATCCCCTGGAATGTGTGAAAAATTGTGCCCGGCAGAGCCCCATGTGTCAAGGCCCGGTTACCAGATGCTCGCCGGCAAGCTTCCCTCCCAGGTCTCGCTCCAGAAGTGGGCCCAAGTTGCCCTTTTCTTGGCGAGGTGCTACAACTGTTTTCTGGCGATTCAAATAGGGTCAGTGAAAAAAAGAAAAAGAAAAAAGAAATACAGTTAACGTATTATTTTATTATTTTCACATATGACAGCTTTCGTCTGAACACTTAATTCTTCTGGCCTGTAAAATCATATTCTGTAAATAAAAAAAACAGATTCAGAAAAACTTTATTAATTATTAAGTTCACAAATAAAAAAAATGATGACGAACAGTTCTCTAATTATTTTACAAAAAGGACGTGAACATCGATAAATTATAGCACCCTCATTCTCAAACCCCCTTGATGTGCATTGGCTCGTCCGGGTGCTCCACAATGTTTTTATGTTTATATGGCTTATGAGGCGCGGCACAAAAGCGATAGGGCTACACCACCATCTAATTATGAACCACCCACAAAACGTGATATGGAGAGGGCATAAAGAAGTACCGGCAGCTTGTGAGAAGTGCCGGTGCATTGGAAAAATTCACGGTACACCAAAGAGTAGAATGTAGAAGTGTGGGTACTGCAAACAGGCAACTCCTCAGCCCACTAGTCTGGAGGGTAACTTTACGGCACAGGCAGACTCTGGATGGCATCACCTGTTGCTGGGGCGGTCAGAATAATGCCAGCAGTCGGTCATGGTGTCCCAGGGACCAGCACTGGTGTTATTGAGACTGACTCAGTTTTCACACGGCACTCTGTTATACATTAAAAGTCAGGTAGGATGTGCTGAGCGGCTGTTCTAGCCACTTGATCCAAGATACACACTCCAAACAGGAGCAATTATCCTCAACTAGTTTTTGGATATATTATGACAACGTTATCAGCCAGTGGGGCACGCTCACATGCAAAAACATGCACTAAAAGCACAGGCAGCCTGCCCGGCTATGTCATCAAAGCATGGAGGAGCTCGGATTACAACACACAGAGGGAGAGCGACTTCATTCTCTGCTCAGGTAGAGATTACTCCTCTATATCTTTTACATAGCAAACAGTTGTTTGCTGCTAAATAAATGCTCTGGATATCGTTTAGAGCACCTTTAAAAACTTAAATTCCTTTTTCTCTCCAATATGTGAAGTTGTCGATGTTCATTGGCTGGAAACAGTGAGCACAGATGGGCCTCGTTATTCAGATGATTCACATGATGACCTATAGGCTACCTGCTTTGTCGATAATCCCCTTCAGCGTGACATTGTTCAATATCAGTGAATGTGTAATTGCTCTGTTCCCAGTGTGATGCAGTGAAAAAGTTTTTTGTTGTTGTTGTTTTTTTCAGGTTGTTGTTTTATTGACGGGAGATGATCTGGTATAGAGCAGAACCTTCAGAAATAAGATATTCTCTGTCTATTTCAGGACTGTGAAGGTAGATGTCTTTGACTGGGATCGAGATGGAAGGTAAAATCATCTGTGGACAACCACTCACTGTGGCTCCGTGATTCACATTGATGTCTCTCAAATGTCAGAAGAAAATTAAACGCCTTATGTACGTTCTGGAGGTGAACATTTGAAGCCGATAGGCTACCGGAAGATTGACAGAAACAATGCTGGAGAAAGACATGGATAGAGACAAAGACGTGACAATTTTCTCTGTGAATATAAAATCTGTGTTCATGCTTGCCTTTCTTTCGTGGGTGTTTGTCTGCAGCCATGACTTCATTGGTGAGTTCACCACCAGCTACAGAGAGCTGTCTCGGGGGCAGAACCAGTTCAATGTCTATGAGGTGAGACGTGACATGGGTTGGTGGTGGGTGGGTGGTTTGTTCTTTCTCACCGCTTTTGTCATATAAATATCCAATTTATATGATTTTGATATTTTAACTTCAGCTGGCTGGCTCTCCAAAGGCTGAAAAACCCTCCACAACCCTCGCAAGGGCTTGTGGGCTAAATCCTTTACCTTTTATAAAGTGAAGTGATAAAAATACTGTAAGTGCTCTCAAAGTAAAAAGGCCGAAAACATTTTGTAGATGTAATTCTTTCCCCTGACACCAAAATTATAGAACCATCAGAGGAATGAATGGTTTCACAAACATAGACGGATGGATATTTAAAATCACACCAATGAAAGGTCCTGTGATGTTCAGCTTTTTTTTATTATTTTTTCGTTATAATACAGAGTGAGAAATTATGCTTTATTATTAATGAAATGGAAGTCTAAAATATGGAAACCCTGTGGCCTGGCCTGCTTGAAACTGTCATTTTCTTTTTGGACATATCTGCATACTTGCCAACCCTTTGAATTTTCTCCTGGTTTCCTCCCTGGGTCACAATTCTCTGTATTTCTCCCGATTTATGGCAAATTTTCACACTTTTTTTCCCCTTATCTTAGCCTGTTTCTGGAACTGAACAGTGTGAATAATCCCTACTGTTTCCACCCGGTCGACAATAGAGCCAAACCAACTGTCGTTTTCCGGCGGAAGAGAGCAGTCTATGCTCGCGACACAGCGCAGTTTGAGCTTGTGTTTAAGCTGCGCTCGCCACATCGTGCAGCGCCCAAAGTTGGGATTTGCTCGATGCAGCGAAAAGCCGTCGTGGCGCGGCGCAAGCGATTTAGAAATAACGTGTTTCAGAGCGCAGTGTTGCCGTTGTCACGTTGCGTCTGAAAGGACCTTCAGTGAGTGAGAGAAGGAGAGAGAAATGGAGAATACTAAGAGAAAGAAATACTCAAGCAGGAGCAAAAATAAATTAAAACAGATGAATATTAGTTTATGCCAGAGATTCAAACGCCAAGTTTACGCCAGAGGGGCAAATGATTCAGTTTTCTTTCTTGGGAGTTAAAGGTAAAATCCGAAGTTTAACATAAAAATGCTCTTGCAGTCTACTTATCATGTTGTTATTTTCACTCTTTTAACGTCACCAGAATGCAGGAAACAAAATCTCTGAAACAAAATGTTTTCCTTGGGGAGGACCTCCAGACCCCCCCCACTTTGGTTTTTGAAATCCTCCCTATTTATAAGGTCTCTAGGTTGGCAAGTATACATATCTGTTTGGATACACCACAGGATGTATGCCTTTCCTAGGTAGATTGACAATAAGGGGGTTTCTGAGCAGTTTCCAGAACAGAATTGTTCGCCATCCAGTCACTGAAAAATGCAATTCTTGCAGAAATCTCCAAATGTCGAAAGTTTTTGATACCAAATCACAGCATGGTTCTTGATGTCTTAATGTGGTATTTTGAAGGGATTGTTGATAATTTTTATCAACACTCAAATAGTAAAAGAAAGGTTAAATTTTGGTTAAACAAATGGTATCAACCCAAACATTACTGCAACAACCTTATGAGACATAATAGAGCACGAGAATCACAATCTTATATCACGTTCTACGCTCTTATCCACGTTATTTTAATTGATTCATTTGTTTATTAATTCATTTTTATTTCTTATTTATGACTAGAACAACTTGACACATAGTGCATGTCATATTAATCCTCAGGTTCCCAGCTTTCAGATGATGTATACCACTTCTATGTGGCATCTACCGTTGACTTTTTATCTCCCCCTGAACGTCTCCTATCCCCCACCCCTGTACCCCTCTAAAAAAAAAAAGAGTGCAGAATGGTAAGGGGTTAAACACGACATCAGTTTCAAATCATGGCCTTCCAGTATCAGAGATCTGTTGAATTATTCATGTTCATTTAAACATCATTCCAGGGTTTGAAGTGGTTTTTACAAGCACCCTCTCAATCACTAACTTACTTTTTTCCCCCATCACTGGCAGGTTTTAAATCCCAAGAAGAAAGGCAAGAAGAAGAAATACATCAATTCTGGAACTGTGAGTACACCCACCTGTCCCATGTCCCTTTTCTTCTGTTTTTTATGTTTTATATATATATTTTTTACATAGGTATCATCACCTCTTACATCTGCTTCTCTCTCTCACTGACTCTGATGCTGTCTGGCCACCTGTTTGTCTTTTTTCCTTCCTGTCTACCTGGCCGCGGTCCCTTTTCCACCCTCCTTCTCTGTTTATCACTCTGGTACGCGTGTGTGTGTGTTTGCCAGGTAACTCTGCTGTCCTTCAAAGTGGAGTCCGAGTACACCTTTGTGGATTTCATCCGAGGAGGGTGAGTGGAATAATAATCAGCCTGCTCTCTCAGTGTGTCTCAATAGCCACCATTTTGGTTGTGTGTGTGTGTGCGTGTGTGTGTGTGTGTGTGTGTGTGTGTGTGTGTGTGCGCGTGTGTGTGTGTGTGTGTGTGTGTGTGTGTAGTTATCTGAAGATGCTAGATTGAATTTCCCAAAAGCTCTTTTGTGAGCATCACACTGAATTCATATTGGCTCTGAAGGGGCGTTTTTTGGGGAAGTTTGCATTGGTAAATCTCATTTGTAAATACCTAATTTATTCAGTTTATTCACTTGCCATTAGCAGTTCAATTTGTCTTACCCAATTAAGCCTTCAAGACGGTGAAGGGGAATATTGTCCTGCCATACTAATTAGCCAGTGAACCAGTAAACTGATTATATTAAACTTAATTGTGTTGGTGTGTATGCGTTTTGGAGATTCTGTGCATATTAAGTGTGGTGAAGCGTGCAATCTTTGTTGTTTTCCTCTTTGATCCCTCGTTTTCTTTGCAACAGAACACAACTGAACTTCACGGTGGCTATAGACTTCACGGCATCCAATGGTAGGTCACGTACTGGTGGGTTTTAGATACATGCCTTTGTCTTGCGTTTTCATTAATTATGGTGCACATGGGTATTCTATAACTCTTCTATAACAGTGCCTCCCTGCCATTGCATCAAAACACAGTTAGACCAGATGTGATCGCTCGACCATTTCAAACTTACATCCAACATAAAACGAGAGAATGCCCATATGAACTGCCAGGAATGAATCAGTTGTCTTCCATAACATTCATTCATTCATTCATTCATTCATTCATTATCCGTAACCGCTTATCCTATACAGGGTCACTGGGGGGGCTGGAGCCGATTCCAGCTGACATTGGGCGAAGGCGGGGTACACCCTGGACAGGTCGCCAGACTATCACAGGGCTGACATAATAGAGTTTTTAATCAAATATGATCAAAAAAAGTTATTTTTATAGAACGGTCACTAGATCCTGACAGTGGAGCATGAGACAGGTAATCTGAAAACAAATCATGTGCCTCTGTGTCCTCCGGTGTTCCTAACGGCATCTGCAAGATTTCACAGACCGGAGGAAAACAAGCAGTCAGAGCTGATCTGGAGTCCAGCTGCCGTCTATGAGAGCCGGCTGTCAATCAATCGCGAACTCCAATCAAACGGTCAAACTAGGCAGCGCTGCTCAAATATGAATCAATATTCTGTTACTGTAATACCTTTTTCTCGCCTCAAAATTTTCAGAATCATCTTGTAGTGTACGGTTTAGCTGTAAAATTAGAAAGTTTGTGACCCGGCAGCCATGTTGAGTAACAGTTGAGGAAATACTAAGCACCGCCCACGAGCCGGAGGACAGCCAATAGGAACGCTCTCTCTCTCTAAAATGACCTGTGATTGTGCCAAAGTCTTCCGCAGGCTAGATTTTTTAAAGCCTGAAAACAGAGCCATTAGGAGGTGCAGAAGTCTAGTTACACTTGAATTACAATATGCTGAAAGGTTATTATAGAATTTTTGCCCAATGATGCCAAAAACTTGTTGCCTTACTGAAGCCTTATATAACCACTTTCAGTACGCCCTCAGGGCAAAGGTACAGAATCCCCTGTGCAAAGAAAAACATCAATAAAAACTTGATTGTCCCTGTTGTCATAAAGTAAATCTTAATTTGCAAGGACAGTTACTTTTGAAGCCAGCTTGCCACCTCAGCACACAGCAGTTTATATCTATTTATTTAACCTTGATTCAGTCCTCACCATCGAGTACCTGGTGCTCCTTTTAATGGAGCTTCTATTGTGTATTGTGTTTTTATGTGAATGTGTTTTAATGTGTCCTGTGTGGATGATATGTTTCTGTTTTAATGTACCCTTTTTAAAAGCAGATTTTGCACATGCAAACCAAAGACCAATTTCTGCCTTTTCTATATATATATATATATATATACTGTATATATAACACTTCAGTGTGAAAAGCACTTGTCCTTCTTCCCCTCCGTAATGCAATATGACCTCTCTCCATTTTTCATGGCAGACACACCGCCGTTTGTGATGGTGGGCACACCGCTGTCTTGAATAGATTGTTACATTTAGGCTCTTATTTTCACATGATGGAAAGTGCAGTCGAGCGTGCGAGGTGCACAGGGCGTGGTGAATGTGTTTGGTATTTTCGTGGCCAGGAGGTGCGCGGTACACCTGTGGCGCAGTTGGAAGCTAGATGGGATTAGGAGGAATACATTATCAATAGGTGTGTTAGGAGCAGGCAGCTATCGTGGCTAATCAAATCATCCCCCTCCTTTCATTCCCTTTAAAGCATAATGGAGGTGAGACTCCAGAGCCGCTTATCTTAAGGGGAGAAGTCACAGTAGGCGTTCACTCACATTTGGCTAAGTGAGATTAAAATATTGAAGCAATTGTGTGAGACATTTACATGATTGCATAAATGGATAATTCCCCATAACAATTTGTTTACATGACTTTTATTTCATTCCCCTGCAAGTATCAAATTTGACTGTTAACACCACAATGCTTCTCATCACAACCACAGCCCGTCTCTATTGCAATCAAAAATGCAAATGCTAGACGCTCATACTTGCCAACCTTGAGACCAATAGGGAGGATTGCAAAACCAAAGTGAGGGGTCTTCCCAGAAAACATTTAGTTTCAGAGACTTTGTTTCCCGCATTCTGGCTTTAAAAGAGTGAGTAAAAAATTATAAATACACTGCAACAGCATTTATATGTTAAACTTTTGATTTTACCTTTAAGTCCCAGGAAAGAAAGCTGAATAATTCGCCCCTCCGGCATAAACTTGGCGTGTGAATCTCTGGCATAAACTAATATTCATCCGTTTTTATTTAGTTTTGCTCCTGCTTGAGTATTTCTTTCTCTTAGTTCTCTTAGTTCTCTCCATTTCTGTCTCTGTTTCTCACTCACTGAAGGTCCTTTCAGACGCAACGTGACAACGGCACCACTGCGCTCTGAAACACGTTATTTCTAAATGGCTTGCGCCGCGCAACGACGGCTTTTCGCTGCATCGAGCAAAGCCTGACTTTGGGCTCTGCACGCTGTGACGAGCGCAGCTAAAACATGAGCTCAAACTGCGCTGTGTCGCGAGCTTGAACTGCTCTTTACCGCCGGGAAACGACAGTTGGTGTAGCTCTATTGTCGTCCGGGTGGAAACAGTAGGGGTTATACACACTGTTCAGTTCCACAAACAGGCTAAGATAAAGAAAAGTAAAAAAAATTGCCATAAATTTGGAGAAATATGGGAGAATTGTGACCCCGGGAGGAAACAGGGAGAGGGCCATGAAAAACGAAGAAGGGGATGAAGCTGTATTTTCGGAGCATGAATCTCCCCCTGTGCTCCACTAGTGGCCCACTGCATTTTGTATTTTGCAGGTAAAAACCACACAGAGAAGGAAGAGGAGACACATCATCATTGACTTCATTGTGTTGTGTATGTGTCTTCTTCCAAGGTAACCCCTCCCAGCCCACTTCCCTCCACTACATGAGTCCCTACCAGATGAATGCATACGCCATGGCCCTGAAAGCAGTAGGTGAGATTATCCAGGACTACGACAGTGACAAGCTCTTTCCTGCCTATGGTTTCGGAGCTAAGCTGCCTCCTGACGGCAAAATCTCCCACGGCTTCCCACTGGTAAGACACACATGAACACACACACACAAACATATGAATTCACACATACAAGACACACACACACACCCGTAGCAGATACACAGTCCAACCATAGCAGGGAGAGAGAGGTTTGGACCAGGAGTTTGTCGCTGCGACAACAGCTGGTCACACAAGTTGAGAAGATGGCTTATCTGCCTGGCAGCAGGAATCTCCCAGCATCCCCCTCCACTTCCGCCTCGCATCCTCCTGAGGGATCAGGGCAACCAGTTAGAAACCACAGGATGCTAAGCTGAAGTGAAGACAACAATGGCTTTAAGTCATAGTAACTCTTTGTACTTTATGGAAGGGCAATACTAAATCACTGTGTCTCTTTGAAAACTCCACCTTCAAAACTTTATTACTGTCATATTATGGATAAATTGAGTCTTAAATCCCTGTCAAAAGGGCTGTACCCAAGGTTTTAGAAATACAGAGGTCCAAAAGCTTCAAACAAACACATGACTTTCAACCAGGAGACCGGTGTTTGGGTCCCGTGTGAAACTAAAAGTAACGTTGACTTATTTTGTCACGTCAGTCTTTAGTCACGTGACTCGTCGGTATCGTTAGTTCCGTGAGTCAAGTGAGTCGCTAGTCACGAAAGTCGAGTCAGTGAAGTCAACGCCAACCACGACCGTTTCCTAACCCTACCTAAGTGGTTGTGTTGCCTAAACTTCCTGTGAAAACAGAAGTTTATTTTGAAAGGACTCTATGCACGTAACAAGCATATCTTGACACGCCGTCCCCGTTCCATCCAAAAGTAGAGAAAAAGAGGGGTTTCCCCGTGCTTTGGTTTTCCTGGTGCCGAGGGCCACTGACCAAGCGGCAGTATTTGACGAGTTGGGAGTGAAATTGTGCTGCTCTTGTCTCTCCTAGTTCATTAAAAATTATTTAGTACAATTATTTACACCTTCATTATTTCGTCTTTGTGTTTGATTTTGCATCATTTTGTATTTGATTTACATAAACTTGTCTCAATCAGTCCATAAACCTAAGCAAAATGTGATATACAATAATATACAGTATGTATACAGTGATACTACACTATAATTATAATGCTGTTTGTGTTGTTGAGACTATAGGTTCCACTGTAATTACCAAAGAACATAATATTTCTGTGGTAATTACATTGTTTGCTTTGGATCAGGTCAGTTTTTGTTTGTGTTGAACAGCACAGAGACATGATGCTAATCCTATCCAGGGCGCAGTGGACAGTACAGCTGTTTCTCTCTCATTTGCATTTCCATCAGCCTCTTTCTTTCTTTTTCTCTCAGTCTCCTGAGAAGAAAGTAAACACTGGGTCAATTAGTATTTATATGTAAATGTTACCGGCCTCCGCTAGGATCATCTCTCAGTGAAAATAAAATATATATATATATATATATTTCCAGTACCTTAACAAAGATGTAGACAGGTGGAGCGGCTGTGATTTTGCATAATGTTTTGTTCTATGACATAAAAATGCATCAATAAATACCCCACTCGTGAATTTTGAAGCTTTTATATGCCTTTAATCTTCAAAAATCATAAAAGGGGTGTTCATTTGTGAAGATTATCTTGCTGAACAAAACGTGTAAGTATCATAAACATGCTTGTTTTCTGCAATAATCCAAAATCCAATGTAAAAATCCCATTGGCTTTTTTGTCGAGGGAACCCAGGGCGATGCTAACTTCCTGGTTGACCTTCAAAAATACATCATCCCTGGAGCACTTTATACACCTCGGAAAAAATACAGAGCTCCAGACCTCAGTGACCTCAATGGTGGGTACGGCCATACGTGTGAGAAATAGACCAGTATTGCCCTCTGTAGAACCACAAGCTCACTGAAACTTACCCAGAATGTTCATCATTAGATATTGTTCCCACTGTATCTGAAAAGAGACACTTTGATTTGTGAGTAGCCTCTTGAGTTTCCTGGATAGGTTCTCTTTTATGGTGTTGACCACGTGTTCTATCACAGGGACACTATTTTCTTGCACACAGTGTTTCAGATAATGGTACATTATAGAGCAGATAGATTGCATATCTTTAAGGCTAATAGCAGCATATTTAAGAGATGCTTAATTATCTGTAATTGGAAGAACTACAGTATGTAAAATATGTCTGCAGTTATGAGCTCTGGATGGATTGATGCTCTTTGTTAATTATACTGATTGTAT
Source organism: Sebastes umbrosus (assembly GCF_015220745.1). Taxonomy (NCBI): domain Eukaryota; kingdom Metazoa; phylum Chordata; class Actinopteri; order Perciformes; family Sebastidae; genus Sebastes; species Sebastes umbrosus. Next base: position 6,654,703 of record NC_051274.1, read on the forward strand.
TCTTGATGTGTGAATGTACGCTGTATGCTGTCTGTTACAGAGCGGTGATGCTGAGAATCCAAACTGTGTGGGCATAGAGGGGGTCCTGGAGGCCTACTTCCAGAGCCTGAGGACGGTGCAGCTGTATGGACCCACCAACTTTGCACCTGTTATCAACAAAGTGGCAAAGTAAGTTTGAAAGTGTGTGTATGTAGGTTAGAGTTCGGGTACAATTACACCTTTTTAGATTAAGGGTATAATTATACCATGCTGTTTTATTCAACCAAACCTAAGATTATTATTTATTTATTTATGATATTTATAGGCCTTGATCAAAGCTTATTAGCGACATGACTCACAAGCTTTCACACTAGATTATGGATTTTGTTTTATTCATGAATGTTAACAGTGGGGGGGCAGGTTACAGCATCGTGTCTGCTATTAATCAGTTTTTTATGCCTCAAGTGTGATATCAGATAAAAAAATATATATATATATTTTAGGGAAAAGGGGGCTTGATTTTGGATTTGTTTTATTTGCATATTTAATTTCACATTTAGGATCCAGAGCTAATGTATGCTTATGTACCAGAAAAACTGTCAAAATACACCTGGCAATCAATAACTGCTTGCTGCTGACATTTTGCTTTATGCAAATGTATGTATATGTTTATTATTGGGAATCAAATAACAACACAAAACAAAGACAAATATTGTCCAGAAACCCTCACAATGGATTCCATAGGTTTTCTGGTTTCATATGATAAAAATCGTAAGTTGTGTTATTGCGTTAAAGAAATTGATAGCGGTAAAATATTATCCCGTTAACTTTGACAGCGCTATATGAAATACAATTTCAAACTTTGAATTATATATACAGTATTTACAGTGACTTACATTCGCTTACATAGACTTTACCAAATATTAGTTGGGATGAAATCCCTTTATATGTACATAAACAGTTTTTTGTTTTTTTTACAACTTTAAATTGTTCTATAATATTATATATATATATATATATAATATTTTGAAAGATTATCACAAACAAATTGTGAGGTTTTACCAGCACCTGTGCCATTTTCTCTCATTTTAGGTTCCTTTATACTTTGTTAAATTAACAAAATGATATACTGGATCAGACAAGTTTAATAGTTTGTTCTGACAGAAAGATTACCATGCATATAGAGTAAGGACCTTTTAAAATGTGCTAAACCATCGGCAAAAATTATTACATAGAAAGTCGTCGCAAAGCGCAACTGTCATTGCTAGTTTCAGACCGACGCAGTTGTCATTTTCACGCCCAGCGCCCACGTTGTGTACGTAACAAATGTACTTGCGCCCATCTGTTCACCCATGGGCGTGTTGGTCTTAAAACGAGGTGCGGTCAGGTGAATTGCTATCTTGATGCAGCAGAAAGCAATGCGCCAGGAGCGCCCCTCCTACTCAGTTAAATACAGTGTCGGCAGGTGACCATTCAAAATATAATGGAATACAATGAAGTGAGGCTCTCAGGCATTTTGGATAGCTCAACCTGCAGCGCGCTCTCAGCACACCTCCAGTCACTGGCATGACCAGATAGGTCACGGTGCACACACGCCTCTGTGGCGTCTCCTCTCCTCATTCCTCTGTGTGTGCGAGTGTAGACGTATAGGCTATACTTCACAGTTTGCGGGGCCCTCTCCCCCTAAATGGCGCCTCGTTTTGAGACTGATGGATCCACGCACCACCTCTCTGCCAGCGCCCGGCTGTAAGCCTGTGTCTAAAGCAGCTCTGGAGGATTCTGCTCAGCCTGTCCGAGCCCCCCCAGTGGGTTGCATCGGAAACCAATACAGTTTTCATTATTTATCAATACACGGTAATCATATTTACCCTAGTGCTTATTATCATATAATAGAATAGAATATTTAGAAAAATGCGGGGAGCCGGTTTTGGCTAGCGTGTCATGTTTGCCTGTCACCCCACGGGACTTCAGGATTTACAATGATTGACATTAACACTTTGTGTTCTGTCTGCTGCTCTAATACTGTACTGTGTCCTGACCCAAAACCAGACTGTGCGTCATTGAGAATATTGTTTTCTGTCAGAAATTGTTTCATCAGTGAGTTCATAAATGATTGGCCAAAAATGGATAATTTTGAAATGGTATGATGTTAACTGAGTTTTAATGGTGATTGGCCTCCATAGTTTTGAGCACTATTTTTGCTTTTGAAACAAGATACACCTTCTGAGTTATGGTTGAAAGTAGATGATTAGAAAAAAGAAACGGAATCGGAATCAGCCACTAGTACTCCTCATCCTTCTCAGGAATGATCTGGTCAAATTATCTATTTGTGTACCTTAAAACTAAAACCTACAATATATGTGACAGGTTTAAAGGTTGGTTAAAGGTTAATAAAGTAAATGCTGCCACAGGAAATTCCATGTATTTGCTGTGAAAAAACATGGATTAACCTGGTTGTTAGACCAGAACACTGTTAGACATTTGAGCCTACGTGTCACACACTGAATTATCAGTTCTCATTTTTTTTTTTTATCCCACCCTGTGTTTGACACCGCTTTGTCAAGCAGCAAGAAGCATAAAGTGGCATAGAATACCCACTGAAAAACATCTACTAGAAGACATACACCGATCAGCCATAACATTATGACCTCTGACAGGTGAAGTGAATAACATTGATTATCTCGTTACAATGGCACCTGGCAGTGGGAGGGATATATTAGACAGCAAGTGAACATTTTGAACTTGAAGTTGATGTGTTGGAAGCAGAAAAAATGGGCAAGCGTAAGGATGTGAGCGACTTTGCCAAGGGCCAAATGGTGACGGCTAGACGACTGGGTCAGAGCATCTCCAGAACTGCAGCTCTGATGTTCCCGGTCTGCAGTGGTCAGGACCTACCAAAAGTGGTCCAAGGAAGGAAAACCGGTGAACCGGCGACAGGGTCAGACCCAAGGCTCATTGATGCATGTGGGGAGCGAAGGCTGGCCCGTGTTGTCTGATCCAATAGAAGAGCTACTGTAGCTCAGATTGCTTAAAGTTAATGCTGGTTCCGATAGAAAGGTGTCAGAACACACAGTGCATCGCAGTTTGTTGCGTATGGGGCTGCGTAGCCGCATGCTGACCCGTGTCCACCGCCAAAAGCGTCTACAATGGGCATGTGAGCATCAGAACTGGACCACGGAGCAATGGAAGAAGGTGGCCCGGTCTGATAAATCACGTTTTCTTTTACATCATGTGGATGGCAACGAGTTTGAGGTGTTGACTCGGCCTCCAAATTCTCCAGATCTCAATCCAATGGAGCATCTGTGGGATGTGGTGGACAAACAAGTCCGATCCACGGAGGACCCACCTTGCAGCTTACAGGACTTAAAGGATCTGCTACTGACGGCTTGGTGCCAAATATACCAAAGCAGACCTTCAGAGGTCTAGTGGAGTCCATGCCTCGACGGGTCAGGGCTGTTTTGGCGGCAAAAGGGGGACCTACTCAATATTAGGCAGGTGGTCATAATGTTATGGCTGATCGGTGTAGGTGCTAACACACACACACAAACACACACACAGGCCCATCCTAACATGAGGCTAAAATCCGATACACATGCACATACACGTGCACTGTACACACAAACACACGCACACACACACACACACACACAGTAACATAGACTCACAGATCAATGTTGTGCTCAGCCAGGTGGAACAGTTAAGTCGCTGGTATTGGATTCTGTCTCCTTGCAATAAATACACAAACAGCAGGTGACACATACAGACACATACACACACACACACACACCTACGTGTTGAAACACTCAACTAAATAGCAGCTCCGGCTTGATACATTGCCAGATGAGTTTGGAGATGTGGATAGATTCATCTGTTTTTCTTATTGAACCCGATGTTGGAAAGGGAATGAAGAGCGGTGGAAAAACAAGAAGCAGGGTCACATGGGTTTCTTCACGCTGTGTTTTTTCCGTGCTTGTTATTTTTGAAGGGTCTCTGTTGCTGAAGGTTATGTTTTAAGGTAGTAAACAACTCTGTGGTCTGCCGTGGAAACAGCATCCCAGAACAAAGGGGTTGCCATGGTGCGTGGAAGGAGATGAAATCCATTTATTTTAGGTGTTATGTCACATTTAAATCAAAAGGTATTAAATCCCAGAGATCCCAAAGTTAAATATGCAGTTATATACGTTATATAAGTTATATACACATCACATTTTATTGTGACTCCTTATTAGTTATGAATTAACAAAATTATTGTTTTCACATGGGGAAGTGTACTTTTTACATGTAAAATATGAAAACCGACAGGTACAATAGTCACATATGTACTGAATTTATATGTGGGTTTTTACATGTGAATTGCAGAAAAGCTAGTTGACCCTGTAATGTAGTTATCTCTGTTGTGCTCCTTGGCATTGGAAGTAACACTAGGTTACTGTTGTAGGTAGTAAGCTAGTTAGCCAGGCATTTGCATCTTACGTTACAGCAGATAAGAACACTATTTAATCCATTCCTTACAGGTTTGCTCCTGTGTTTTTGGTTTAGTTGAAAAAATGCATAAACCTCTAAAATCTTTGTATTCCAATTATCACTCTTACTTCAGCCCCATGCACACCACTTCAGCAAGTGAGGAAATCCAAAACTTGATAGTTCTGCCGTGACTTGTTACGGTTGCTAAACTGGGATTGGACAAGCACTGTCCAGGGGAGTGGCTTGGCCAAGGGGCCAGTAATGCCGAGTGAGTTGACCAAGAAACAATTGAAATGTATCTGGAAGCCGCATCTAAATGTATATTTTACAAAGACCTAATTATATGTAATCGAGCACTGGTGCCCCCATGTTTGGAAAAAACAATGCAGCAAAAGTTCCCTTATGGATGACCCCATGGTAGATAACACAGTGGCCAATTGTGCAAGAAAGCTTGACATAGTGCCCGCTATGGTTCCCTTCCAGTGGAGAAAATGTGAGGAAGTGCCCCCTAGGGTGCCCTTCCATTGGAGAAACGTGATGAGGTGCTCTCAGTGGTTCCCTGTCTGTGGAGAAAACATGATGAAATGCCCTCCCATGTGCAAATCCAGTGGAGAAAACTTCATGAAGTGCCCTCTATTGTGCCCTTCCAGTGGAGAAAACATGATGCAGAGGCCTCTAGGGTGCTCTTCCAGTGGGGAAAATGTGATGAAGTGGCCTCTAGGGTGTCCTTCCAGTGGAGAAAATGTGATGAGGTGGACTCAAGGGTTCTCTTCCAGTGGAGAAAACATGATGAGGTGCCCTTCCAGTGGAGAAAACTTCATGAACTATGGTTCCCTTCTAGTGGAGAAAACATGATGCAGAGGTCTCTGATTTGGTGCCAGAGGGTTTGGTTGGTTTACACCATGGAAGACAGTGATGTCATCATTGGACCAGTGCATTTTCCCAAAGTCATTTATCATTCAGCATCTAAAGAGCAGAAATGAGGGGGGGGAAAAAGACACATGCAAGACTTGGTATGGCAAACGTAACTTCAGGAAGGTGAAAGGGTCAGACAAATAAGTTACTGTATGTTATGAGCTTGATTTAGCCTCGTTCAGCATGACGAGCCATCGTAGACTATGGAATAATGGTTGAGACCGACAGGCAGGTGTGCTTTGTGTTTTCATTAATAGTCTGCTACTCAGGTGTACAGGCAGAATGTTAGCTCTAACCTGGGTACATTTGTGTGTGTGTGTGTGTGTGTGTGTGTGTGTGTGTGTGTGTACCCCAGCTGTGCAGCAGAGATTACAGATGGCTCTCAGTACTTTGTCCTACTGATGATCACAGATGGAGTGATATCTGACATGGTCCAGACCAAAGAGGCTGTGGTCAATGTGAGTAAACAAACACACACACACACACATACGCACACTCACACAAACACGTACACACACATGCATGTGTAAACAAACAGAGACTGATGGATAGCAGTGCTTTTCCCTCAGTTTCTCTGGATACTGATGCTCATCTCAGCATCCTCTTGTCTTTTGTGTGAAGGGCAAAAGCTCCATTATATTTTCCAAAAATAATGCTTTGTATGATGTTTGGTTGGATGAGAACAGCTTGATGTGCCCCATCATTCTATGAGAAGTAATACCGCTGAAATAAAGTAGAAATACCAAACTCAAATTTTCTCTACGGGTGATTAAAAAATATTTTTGCTCTAATTGTGACTGATTTCACTTTTGTGGAGAGATCAATAGTTGTTTCAATAGCATGTCAACTTAATGTTTGAGAGGTGTCTGATCCAATCTGATCGGTTCCGAGTGATTTCTCACGTGGAAGGCTGCATAGGAAATCGAATGCTTAGTTATTTGTTATTTTCTCCCTCTTAATTAAATAGATGAAGTGCCAAATATTTGCTTTAAATCCTCCAAATGATACAACTCTTCTTGGCTGAGTATTCTCCAGGTGCAAAAACTTTTGATTTTGTGTCAAGGAGAGTTAAGGTTTAGAAAATGAAGGTAATTGCTGTAACCGTAGGATGTTGGGTCAGGTAAATAGTCTCACCCTTCAGATTAAAGATAAGTTTGAATCAACACTTTATTAATTTTTGCCAAGACCATACTCACTAACACCAAAATCATTTAACTCTCTCTAAAGCTCTGTTGTTCCCTAATCTCTTAAAAACGTCAGGACTTTCTCCTCCCGTAAGGCTTATATGCATATATTTGGTCTCATTTAACAGGCTAAAAAACATGAATAAATTGAAAGTAAACTAAAGTATATTACCATGGAAATTCCAAGGGAGATGCAATAAAGGAAAAAATACGATTTTCCTCCTCGCCTAGTATAAAGTCTTAATTTCAAAGGCAATATCACCGCTAAAACAAAGATACCATAGACAATGATGCAGCTGCATGTATTCTACTACTCTTTGACTAAAATACATGTGTGATACATTTATAAAGATATACTCATGGAAATAATATCTTTTATAATAGATGATTATGAAATACTGATGTTTTGTAACTACAACACGTGCTGCCCCCGGTATCGGGTTCTATGCATCCTAAGGATCTACTGAATCACACGGACTAAATGTTCACTGTCTTCCCTTTTGTCTCCTGCACAGGCAGCAGCACTGCCCCTGTCCATAATTATCGTCGGTGTCGGACCTGCTGAGTTTGATGGTGAGTGTTCCATTTCCAACAGACCTATAATGTTTCATGTCAGCATGAGTTAACATGACAGAGGAGAGGACAGTAAGTCATTTTATCTACAGGAGACAAAACGTTTAGTCGGTGTCACAGTCATGCAGTAGAGATGCCTCTTCAAACTCCTTTAAGGTAATTGGCATTACACCTGGTTAAGGCAGTCAGCTACAAAGCAACGCAAATAGCGTCCAGCATTAAAACAAGGAAGAAGGTGGAATCTACTACTAATATACTGACTACTAATCCATCCAAGTTTTTTCCATATCAATGTTAAAACACATTTTCATCATAAATATACACTATGTCGTCAAACAGTTACAGCAAGGAATCTCTGTCTGTGGCTATGTGGGTATTTCCTCAGCATATGTAGAGAACCGCTCATCCGATCGACTTAACACTTGGCGGTTGTATTGCTGGAGACCCCACGGAGCAATTGCAATTTGGACACGCAACATGTTCAATATTAATAAACTTTGAATAAACATGTGACCAGCTCTCTGTGCAGCAGTGGGGACGGGGCTTAGTGTCATCTGCAGCAGACAGATCACGGCTCAGTTCACTGCTGCTGGATCCTGGATATAGTCCACTAACGCTGGGAAACATTACAACCAAAATTTTCTTAACGCTACGAAGCTGGGCTAAATTTTGGCGAGGAAAAACTGGCATGGCGATCGTCAAAGATGTCCCTTGACCTCTGACGTCAAGATATGTGAATGAAAATCGGTTCTGTGGGTATCATACCAGAAACATTACTGCAGTTTCAATGTCCATATCTGTAGAATATGTCACAGACATGAAAAAGTATATATATACTATATGTAATACTTCCTTTTCTCCATTTCAAAATAAAAGCACCCTAGCGTTTTTTTTTTCTGTGGACAGAATTCTTTGATTTGTTAACACGAGGATTTTATTCTTAAATATTTGCAGGACAGTGTTGTGGAAAATGCAGTGACTTGCAGGGCGCCATAAATTAATAGAGTAACGTTTTTTAATCCACACGTTTCTAAACCTTTTCTCTCTAAAATAAATATACATGATATTTAAAGTGAAGTGAAATGGCCATTATGAAAGGCAAACTCTTGCAGTAGCAGCACAGCAGCAGAAACGCTGCAGCTGTGGACACCACATGCGTGAGACATGCAGCTGTTCAGCGAGGCAGCTGCCACCTGCTGCTCAAGTGCCCAGTGTGTCCCGGCCGTAACACATCAAGATATGTTCTGTGATTGGACGTTGCTGTTTATGGAGGAGTTTAGGCAATGATTCAGGTAAAGGTTTCCTGTTCACATTTAATGTTCTTCACTGAAACAAATCGCATGTAACCTTACAAAAATGTTGAATGTGTTTTTTATCCCATAAACGACATGGGGACCTACTCAACAAGATATGGCCAAGCCCCCAGAAAGTGCGCCGGTCGTCGATCCCAACTTCCGTAGTGGCCAAACAGCGGTACTGCAACTTCCGTGTTAGTTACATGCTTTTTTGGGCCCAAAAATACTTTTTCCCACAGACTTACATTGGGAAAGAGACGTCTGTAACTCAGTAGATCATTTTTTTTTAGGTGAATCAACTTCCCAGTACGAACACCTAAATAGCCCTTATTTAAAAAATAAAGTTTTTAAAGTTGTAAAACGCACTAAGAGCTGAATCCAGAGTTATTTCCCTTCCCCCGTTCATGTGAATGAGACCCAGATCGAGGCTGGAGCGCAAGCCGTGATGACGGCGTGACATTGGGACCCCGTGATCGAGTCATGTGACCGAGCGGACGCTACTGCGCATGTTTAATGTGCCCAAGATCCGGGTACTTTTCCAGACGGAAGTCGAGCCATTTAGGCTTCACGCGCCACTGGAATGAACAAGGCCCCGCCTCCCAGGCTGTATCCAGTTCTCTTAATACATCCATGGATATGGCACTATGGCACCACTGGTGATCAAATTCTCCACTGTGTGCCTAAGAAATATATCTGAGCAGAATTTTGATAGCAGCGGCTTCGTGCACTGAATACATTTGAAATGTTAAGGTAGTTAAATTAAACAACCTTGACATTGTAAATATGCTAATATGTGATGTTTTTTCTTTTATGAAAGGCAGCATTCGACTTTGACCTTGGCTTTTACCTGACTTTATAGGACTGCTGTGAGCAAACAGCAAACCACTTAAGCAGCTGTATCGTAATTGGTTCTTCATACACACCAGTCCAGTACACTCTTCCACTCCCTGGGAGAGTTGCTGCCGAAAGTCAATGGTGTCAAGTGTGCAGGCATTTTACAGTCCACAGATCAATGACTTCTTTTCAGTGGGGACCGTTTGTGTGTGTGTGTGTGTGTGTGTGTGTGTGTGTGTGTGTGTGTGTGTGTGTGTGTGTGCAGTCTGTTCCTGCTCAGCAGAGTGTGACGACTTACTGCCTCATCATTGTGTTGGATTGTCCATCATTTTCTACTTTTTTAAGAAATCGAATGGTAGTGAAAGCACTCAGGCATGTTAGGGGGTCACGAGGTCAAACTGACTTAACATCACATCGGTGTGTGAGTGTTTGTGTGTGTGACATGCCTAATTGCCTCTATTTGTCTTTAATCCATGTACTCCATTTCTGAACATGAGTGTTTTTTAATCTCCTAGCATGTCACTTTCAGCATTACGCTGTCAGTTCCAGTGTTTGTCCTCTAATATTTTCTGGTTCTGTGTGCGCCTGTTTGCCGGTTTGACCTCACGTTGTGCTCAGCCACCTTTCCAAAGCAGCGCCACGCATCCAGGCTGTTTTGTCTCCTTGCCAGAGTGACTCCAGATGCAGGATACACACACTGTTGTGCAGGCGGTGGTTTTGAAGACCTCTCAGAATGACATCTCCATCAGAGCGCAAATTTTTAGAGCAAGGACCTCTCCCCCTATGTTTGGCTATAGTTGAACTGGCTGTCTGAAAGCGCTGCCGTACAGAAAAGCTGCTTTCCCCACGATGTGGCCAGAATAATTTTCATTTTCTGACCTGTTGTGTAATTGTGCATCATTTTTTGCCTATGAAATGGCATTCTTGGTGCACGAAGTGTTCTATCCATTCTCTGCTGAATACTTCCTCCCCGTGCTGTGTTCCACTTCAGCAATTATGTTATGAAAATACCTCAGAACATCACGTACCTTCTTTAAATTCTCCCTCGGTGGTTCTATTATTGAGTCATGCTCTCTTTCTCTCGGTTTCTCTCCTTTTAGCTATGGAGGAGCTGGATGGAGATGAGGTGAGAGTGTCCTCCAGGGGACGTCTCGCTGAGAGAGACATTGTACAGGTACTCATCATAATTCTGTTTAACGTCGCAGGTTAAACTTGAGCATGTTTCTGTCAGCAGCTGCATGGGGGAGATATCTCCGGAGGCTGGATGGCTTACAGTTCATTCATTACACACACTCAAACACACATTGGGCACTAGGGATGCACCGATAGCGATACTGGGTCGGATATCGGGCCGATACCGACTCTAAAACTGCATCGGATATCAGTGACTATGGGCCCGATCTATTCAATTCAATGTTATGTTTATATACGATATACATTATAAACTGAAATTTGAATTCTTGTTTAAATTTTGACCAATTTGTTGCTGCATTAAAAAGGTTTACATTGAATTGTAATTTCTGTTAGTTTTGAAGATGTTTTCCCAAGTTACTGGTGTACGAGTTATCATTTTAATATTAATTAACAATTAACCTCTTTTACCCAACGGACCCAGTATCACTGCCTTTAAAAAGTTCAGAAAATGCTGTGATGGTCTTTTTTTTATGAATTGTTTCTAAAAGACGAGGCCTTAACGCTACTAAAACAACACACAATATTTTAGTTATAAAATCAACGCATTTTATATTGAATGTACATACTGTACTTGACTTTGGATTGTTTTTTGTTATCTTATTTACATTGCTATTCATCTTATTTGTTATTATCTAAGTTTTACTCAATCATATTTCATTATTATAATAATACTACTCTATTTGGAGTCAAAATTATGCAATCTAGTTGTTTTTTATTGATTTTATACTGTTCACAATGGTAGAATGTGATGATGCACAGGATAAATGTCATGGCCAAAGGCTCCATTGTGTGCACATAGCCTCCTGTAGTGGATAGCAGTAGTATTTTAGAGCCAGATTCACTTTCAAAAGGTAGAAAACCCATTTGGCACACTTTGGGTATCCAAGTGGCCAAATGGAGAGTCCTCCTGGTCCTGTCCTTACTAAAACTTTTGTAGAATCTATGTGCTTTGTGATATTTATATCTACTTTGGCACAGTTGTAGTCAAGGAGTCGCTAAATGAATTCAGTGGCATCTCTGTGCATGGCATCATTGTTATAATGGTGTTATCCACTGTCTAATCTAGAAAACATTTTAGGCGAGGATAAAAATATATATTTTTTCCTTTGGTTCATCACAATTCACTCAGGCATAGTGACAGTCACAATGTTACTGACACTGGGGATGAATTCTCTGAGGTCTTACCTATCCATAGAGACCAAGATCATACACATAGACCTGGTAGTTGTGGAGCTATTCTTGATTTATTTTGGCTATGTCTGTCTAGGCGAACCACACCTTCCAGCACCCTAGGGCTTAAGAGGTTAAATAAATTCATATCAATGTATTTATTGGTCACATTTTGTTTTACAAAGTTAGGAAAGCAGTGATTAAGTCAAGCCCGATGTTTCCTTAAACATAAATGAACGATCCCAGTCACGTCCACACAGTGAGGCATACAGCTTATTGGTTAAACACCAGTATCGGATCGGTACTCAGTATCGGCCGATACCCAAAGTCCAGGTATCGCTATCGGTATCGGGACTGAAAAAGTCGGATCGGTGTATCCCTATTTGGAGCTGCCTCATACAATATACAATACCTTTCATGGTGGGCCAAGCTCAGTGTCTTGCTCAAGGGTACAATACCATGATTCTGGTTTTATTTAACCCTCCTATTGTCTTCCCGTCAACTGTGCAACTTTTGTCTACCCGGTCTGGTTTTACTGTTTATAAAGCATACAGTATAAATTATCACCCAATTCTGTGTTACACCTTTTTGGCCAACAAGCTGGGGGCCCTTGAACCTGCGACCCTTTTGCTGAGGCGACAGTGCTAACCACAGCATGAAAAAGCTGTTACAGTGTATCAACACAACATAAAAACCAGAAGAGATTCAGAATTGTAGAAAACAACAATCACGATTGTTATGTGAATCTGTTTTTTTTTCTCTCCCACCCCCATTTCCAGTGGTCTCTGGTGCAAAGTCACACACTTCTCCTTCTTCCCTAGAGATTTAGTGCTGTCATGCCATCTCCACTATTGTTTCTGGGAAAGAACAATCATTTAAAATGCAAGAGCACATAAACACATGTCATTTTCAGCATTTTAATAAGCAACCAATGTGTTGCGAGAACACCACCCTGCAATCTCAGAAAGATAAAAGCCAGGGAACAAAAAGTGAAAAACTAGCTCTTATCTTTGTTGCACCATGGCATTGTGGGTAACTCATCTTGTGATGTTGCAAGTAGCCTCTAAGGTCTCATAGAGGATGTCACTACCCTGATTTATTCAAGGGAAAGGTTTTTCAAAATTGTATCTACCAAAAACGTTTTGTATCTAACTGATAACATCCTGAAGAAACCTGATATCTACAGCTGTGGTCCTGTATTTATATTTACTAAACAGGTGACAATACTCAAATCTATAAAATTATACTTATTAATGCTAAAAAAATGCATTTATAGCCTGAAAAAAGACGTTTTTATTAGTCACTGTAACTGGCAAGACATTTCCTTACTGAGTCTGCCCTCAAAGACACTTCCACTTCCACATCCATCGTCGTTTTTAAAGTCAACAAGAGAGAGCAGCTCTTCCTTTTAAATTGTTCTGCAGTGAGTTTTATAAAGAGGGAGCAGTAAACCCATCAGAGACTGATAAAACCAGATCTGGCAACAGTAAATAGTTCTTTTTAGAAAGCCCGATATGAGAATACAAATACAGAGTGACCTCTGATAACAATGCACTTTTGAATTTTTGGATCGTGGTGGAGAAGGCTGGCCAGTCAGCTGCCAGAGCATAGGGTACAGTGAAAAATGAACACTTACAGTGATAAATGTATAGTGTCTAGATGTTGAGGGTCGAGGCATGTGAGTATATAAGATTGCAAAAATGTAATTCTAGCAAAGTGCCAGTGGCTATTTATTGCAAAAGAAGTATCCAATTCTAATGTCAACATTGATATTCTATTATGTGGCCTAAAGTACTACAATGTTTTTGGCATCATTGGGCAAAAAATCCATAATAACCTTTCAGCATTTATAAAACTAGACTTCTGCACCTTATCTTGGCTCTGTTTTCAGGCTTTAGAAAATCTAGCCCGTGACGGGAGACTTTAGCCAATTACAGATCATTTCAAAGAGAGAGCGTTCCTATTGGCTGTTCATTTAACGAAGGCAGCTGTCCATCACTCGTGAACTCCGATCAAACGGTCAAACTAGGCAGCGCTGATCAAATGTGAATTCATATTTTGTTACTGTAATGCCTATTTCTCACCTCAAATGTTTTCAGAAACATCTTGTAGTGTACTGTTTAGCTGTAAAATGAGAACGTTTGCTCCGGCTGGTGGGCGGTGCTTGGTGTTTCCTCAACTGATCTCAACATGGCTGCCGGGTCACAAAAGTTATCATTTTACAGCTAAACAGTGCACTACAAGATGATTCTGAAAACATTCTATGCGAGAAATAGTCATTACAGTAACAGAATATTAATTCATATTTGATCAGCGCTGCCTAGTTTGACCGTTTGGTCGGAGTTTGCGTGTGATTGACAGCTGCTCAGAGACGGCAAGGCTCCAGCTCAGATCTGATTGGTTGTTTTCCCCCATTAGGAGCACCGGAGGACACAGAGAAACATGATTTTTTCAGATTACCTGTCTCAGGCACTACTGTCAGGATATAGTGACCGTTTTATAGAAATATTTTCTTTAATCATATTTGCTACAATTCTACCTACTGCTGCTTTAAGAAGGAGGAGTGCGCTAACCCTTTAGAATGTCTTTGTAATTTTTCCTACTGTGACGTTAGTCAGTTTCAAAGAAGGGAATGTTTACTTGTTTCACACCAACAATATTAATATTTTGCTTATGCCGCTTGAGAGGGTATATTTGATTACTATCTTTCATCAGAGAGAATGTGACTACCAATTGGCTCCAAATGAGGGGAGATTGATGCAACCTGGGTTTAAGAAGTACTGATTCCAGAGATCTTCCCTGATTGGCCACAGACAGCAGGTGACAGGGTTTTTCCCTCTCAGGGAAAAGGGAGGAAGGCCAGGGTTTTGTGTCGCAGAAGGCTGTTTCTCATTAGTTGTCTGCAGAGGACCCTACCTAAGTGATGAACCTAATGAAATGATTTATCTTTTTCCTTTTTGTTGCCAGTCTGAATAAATTTAGTTTTTCTGGATAAGAAACACCTGAATGCTGCTGGTCCATTCTTCCCATTCACACTACCAACCATCCAAGTACAACAAAGCCCCTTAGTCAATTTTACGTAACAGTCACAACACTTCAAAAACACGGTACATCTAAATTGTACAATGAGAAATACCTTATGGTTGCAAGGAGCCCCTTGAATTTATGATTTAATAATCATCTCTCAAAACAATGTAAATGAGACAAGTTGTTGAAGAGATTTTTTCTCATGTCAGGTCAGCCTGTAATAAAAATCCTTTCACCTTTTTGGTGCAGGGTAATGCCAACTGCAGAGATGAAGATTGCCAAAATCAAATAAAAGATAAAAATTGATGAGAAAATGATTGAGGGGGTTCACTGTGAGAAGAAGTGGAGGCAAGGTCTTTAATTAAATCTTCCATGGCCAGATCAGTTTAAAAATCCATTGCTGATGCAGCCGGTGAGAGATCAGGAAACACTTTTCAGTTGCATTAAACATGTGCTCAATGTTGTGAATTAAACAAAAACACTTGTTTAGGATTAGGAAAATACTCTAGTATAATATATAATATATATAATACTATTTCTCATGTAAAATGAGAAAGTTTGTGACCCAACCGCCATGTTGAGATTAGTTGAGGAATTACCAAACCCCGCCCACCAGTCAGCGCAAACTTTCTCATTTTACATCTAAACAGTACACTACAAGATGTTTCTGAAAACATTTGAGGCGAGAAATAGGCAATACAGTGCCTAGTTTGACCGTTTGATCGGAGTTTGTGATTGTTTGACAGCTGAGTCCGTTGAATGAACAGCCAATAGGAACGCTCTCTCTCTGTGATGACCTGTGATTGGCTAAAGTCTCCCGTCACATCCTAGATTTTTTTTTTAAAGCCTGAGAACAGAGCCATCAGGAGGTGCAGAAGTCTAGTGATCTCTCAGAACACTTGAATTATAAATATGCTGAAAGCTTATTATGGAATTTTTGCCTAATGATGCCAAAAACATTCTGCCAACTACTGCTTTAAATAACAGAAGTTGCCAGCAATGCTATTATATTTCATGTCTGAAAAGGGCTTGTTGAACAGTAACATCATGAGATTTATCCTTTGTTTATAACGCCTCCACAGAAATGTTATCAATCTTTTTTCAAACAGGGCCCTTATCTATATACAAAGTGTATAAAAAAAATCTCAACTATTGCTTTCAGTTTGTTCCATTCAGAGACTACATCGACAGATCCGGCAACCAGGTCCTCAGCATGGCCGGGCTGGCTAAGGACGTCCTCGCCGAGATCCCCGACCAGCTGCTGTCTTTTATGAAGAGCCGAGGAGTTGAACCGCGACCGGCCCTCAACTCCTCGCCGTTACCGGAGCTACACCGGCATATCTGACCCAGACACAGCCGCGGCCACTCGTCTCTGCCTCTCCACCACCCTGACTCTGCCTCTGCCTCTCCGCTCATCCACGCTCACCTCCCATACAGTCATTTGTCACTTTAAAAGGAGCAGAAGGATCGACCCGTGACTTGTCCTCTTCCTCTCTTATCACCGGTGAAGCCAAACAGGCACATCACACCAACACAGCGGGCGCTCATCCCTGACTGACCTGCTGCTGTTCCCTTATTCACGCTGTTATATCGCATTACTTTACTGTACGAAAGAGCAGCGAGACGGAGCCACGACTGTCTCTCTCCTCCACACCGACGATCATTCATAGCTTGACTTTTTTAATTTCTTTAATTCCTCTCTCCAGAAATGTTTTTTTTTTTTACATTTGTCCTTGTCCTCAGCAGGTGTAGAAACTATAGTCACATCTGGCAGGAGTCCCAGGAGGTGCAAGACACTAAATTAAATTGAGGCTAGTCCCCAAATGAAAGCAGAGCTTGTGATGAGCGATATACGTCCCCGCTTGTATCAGGTGCTTTGGGGGTATTTTTGGCCAAGCTTTGACTTTAATCCATTGGAGTAATTTGTCACCATAGGACAGGTGTTTGTGATTTATAGTTTACCATCGTCATCAAGCTGAGACTGAAATAGAAGCTGCAAAACCATTAGTTCAATCCAGGGGTTTTCAAACTGTGAGGCACGCCTCCTCAACGGTGGTAAGGAGAGTTAAAGGGTTTGGCGCAGAGGGAGAGAAATGAGGCAAAGAGACAGGTGCATGTCGGTATTCTTAAAGCAACGGTCATACCTGTTGAAGTTCGGTCCGCTTATCATCACAGTCATCTGTTAAAGCTGCCACAGCTGCTGTGACATACAGCTCATGGAGGCAATTAAGATAATTTCAACGCCCGATTGGCGCAATTTGCGTCAAACATCATACTCCTTCTCGGAGTCATGACTCAATCAAATCTATACATACATATATGATATACATATTTTAAGATTCAGTGTGACTTACACTTTGTGGGGATGTCAGTATCTCTGTGTCCATCGGGAATACACTTACATAAATGTACTTAGAAATCACAGGAACAAAAACGCTCCTTATAACTGCAGAACTGAGAATCATCAAGTAACAAAATACTCCAGTGACGGTTGTCTGTACATTCATGAGGACATTGCAAGCAGGCACTGCTAACAGCTGTTTTGGCATACAATTAATGGTGTCAATTTTGTCAAAATCTGAACACATACAGGCAAAGAAAATAGACCTCAAGTTGTTACCCATTCAATGACATTTTTTGTGTACAGCAGTGATTCTCAAAGTGAGGTCCGGGGACCCCCAGTGGTCTGTGGCGCACTGTCAGGCGGTCCGCGGAATAATTTGCTGTAAATTATAAAAATATTGTATCATTAAAAAGTGCATATCTACAGATGGGGAGCATTTGCGCCAATAAAATCAAGGATATTGTGTTCATTATTGTCACACACATTAGCTTTGGGCCAATAGAAACTGTGATATGATCGTGACACATCATGTCAATCTATCATGAATCAGTCCCTTCACTCGGGGAGCAACGAATCATTCATGCTGCTGCTTATCTTGACTTATTAGCCTGATAGCTAGCTGGCTAGCATGGAGAAATACATTTATTTGAGTGACGTTATAAGCCCAAACTAGCTAAATTGAGAAAATGATGACAGTTTTATCGAGTTTGATTTTATTGAGAACAGTGTCGGCAGTCAAAAAGGCGTCCTGTGTCTTCAGGTGCTGGCGAACGAAGCCATGAAGCCAGAGCAAGCTAAAGCACAATCCGATTACAAAGCACCCGAACGAACACAAAGTGGTAATAACATGATTCAAATTTAAATGTGCTTCTGTTTATCACTATCAAACAGGTATGATGTAACCTATTTAGGTTGAAAAGTTTTAGAATACAAATAGTTCCAATGGCATCTAAGAGTACAAATGGTGGTAAGCATAATGCTTGATCTGTGTTACGATTATGAGGGGGTCCTTATAAAATGTTCTCCCTTGTAAGGGGTGTTTTCGCGTATCATTTGTACGCCACGCAAACATCCGCAGTTAGGTTCAGGCAAGAAAACCACTGAGTTAGGGCAAGAGAAAACGTCATGGTTGGGCTTAAGTAAGTAAAATAAGTAAAATACTTACGGAAAACACGTCACAAACATCAACAAAAAACACGTGAGGTTCATCACGTGACAAACGTCACTAACGTAACTTTCAAAACAAAACACCGCTCTCGAACACGGGTCTCCTGATTAAAAGTCCTGTGTTTGTTGGACCCATCTATCTCCCCACCTGCCCACCACAAGTGGTCTTTTTCACTTTTTATACTACGTCATTAACACTTAACGTAGCATTTATACGCAGATGCGTTTACATTGCAGTCAGTACATGATACATGGCGTACAAAAGACACGCGGAAATCCAGAAAGGCGCACTTATTGCACACTAAACGCCTCGCCCATTATCGTGACATTTATACGCCTTTTTGTGTGAATGGGCTGGGACATCAGAGAGGTAGCAAACAAGTGTTGGCAGGTGTAGTGTGAGGGTCACAGACAAACACACACACACACACACACATGCACACCTCTGTCTGCCACGCCACACCCACCCTCTCTTTGCTCAGCGTGAGCTGAGGCTGGGTGCAGATTCCTCACCTGCTGTTAGAGAAATGCCAGTCTCTCCGGCTGCCCCGCAGAGAGGAGGAGGAAGGAAGGAAGGAAGGAAAGAAGAGACGGGGAGTGAAGGGAAGAGAAATGAAGGTGGAGTGAGGGAGAAAAAAAATGAAAGACAAGGCCGTCAGAGTGAGGAGGAAAGAGACAGATATGGACAAGGACAAAGGGAAGAGGAGAGGATCCAGAGATTAGTTTGTTTGATGCCAGCAGGGAAAGACAAATGGGAGAAACAGATGGTGGCGGATGAGAGTTGGAGATAGTAACACAGAGGAAGACTAATAGCTCCGTCTTTACAATGAGTTTTTCTCTGTCTGATAACTCTTTGTACGCATATATTTTGGAAAAAGAAATCCCAATGAAGGATTAATGCACATTCTCAGAAAAGCAATGTACCAGTGTAATGTTTCCCCTATGCATGTACCTCCCTCTCTCCCCTGCCATGACTTGACATTTTATTACCAGGCAGACGGCAGCAGTGTGCAAAGTGGCTAAAGCCTGCCACCTAGTGTTCATCGTTTATATAGCAGGGTATCTTTATTATGCATGACTACTGTACATTCCTATACTAACTCACACAGTATAGACCTGATGCAACTGTCCTTACTGTGCAGTGAATTCAGGCATCATAAAAGTACAACAAGCTCCCAACACATGTGTGTGTTCTCATGTGAAATGTGACAGCCACTTTGTGAAGTCAGTGTGATGATGATGGTGGTGGTGGCTGAGAGGGGTTGTTTATGCTGTTTCATGTGTCGTGTAAGTGTATTGATTTTTATAAACTTGTACAATAATCGGTTTAATCGTCACGTTTTTGCATGTCGAGGAATAAATGCCTTCCAGTGTTCCAGTAGTTTTTGTCATTGCAACAAAAAAAAAAAGCGAGAAGTATATCTCGAAGTAATATGCATTTTTACTTGTGTCACTGTACATTTTCATTTGTAGATTTCAGAACTAACTTGATGTGTGCGATGTCTTGCGGAAACCTCGTATATTACATTTTTTTTCGATCGCTTTGGCTCATTTTTTTTAAACGGTCTTTAACGTTCTCTAAACTGTAAGTGCAATAGTCACAACAGTTTGATGGGACGTCACAACAGTTTGATGGGACATCACAACTCTATTGCATGTCTGCAAAAGGTAGTAACTCACCCAAAACACTTCATTCATGCTTCAAAACTGCTTTTGCTGGAGCCGATCCCAGCTGACATTGGGCGAAGGCGGGGTACACCCTGGACAGGTCTCCAGACTATCACAGGGCTGACACACAGAGACAGACAACTGTTCATGCTCACATTCACACCTACGGGCAATTTAGAGTCGAAAATTAACCTAACCTGCATGTCTTTGGACTGCGAAAGGAAACCGGAGAGCCCGTAGAAAACCCATGTTAACGCAAACTCCACACAGAAGGGCCCCAAGCCAGATTTGAACCCGGAACCCTCTTGCTGTGAGGCGACAGTGGACAGAAAATTTGTCACAAAATGACATCCATGCCAAAAAAACAAACCCTGCAACTGTGAAAGAACCTGCTGTAGTTCAGTAAAAAAGAAAATTGTACCTCCTCACAGTACGTTACACCATGTCATAGATATTTATGGAATATACATGTATGTCATGTGACGGCTCAAACGAAAGAATGTTTAGAAGTTGAGAAGAGTATTCAGACGATTTCACTGAGAATCAACTCGTCGGTTTTGATCGGCTAGTGGTTATTGTGCAAACTGTCGACTATTGTACTTACTCTTTTGCGCTACATGTGCCAAAACACGTTGCAATTTGCATGAATAAATGAGAAATTCAAATCTGTTGAGAACAACAAACTAATCGTTCAGAGATTTGAGCTCATTGTTTTGAAAAAAAGATAATTCTCATTGGAGAATTGAGCCAAAGCGAATGAAAAAAACAAATATAAGTAAGTGGAACTTGTGAATTTCCCCATTGAGAGACATGTATTTTTGATATTTTACAATGATATGGAACGTCCCCAGGTTCATAAAAAATAGACATGTAAGGTCTCTGCAGGACGCCAGTGGTATCAAAAAGTATTCTGACGGTACTTATTGAGATTTTTGTACAAGAGCGTTTTTGTCTGTCTCTTATCTTTGTCTTATGGCTGTATGAATATGTGTATATTCAGCCCACTGATCATAGTGTTTAAGAGATGATAATTGTCATTGTATATACAGCACAGTACACGATGAAATATGTTTCCCACTCGTTTGCTTACTGTAGAAGCCGTTTACATTTGTGTCTAATAAATCTATATTGTATGTTGACATTTTTATGAATGTCCAATAAGAATGTAGAAGTTTGAACTATAGTAACCCCTAACTGTTTTGACCACTATGTTGTTGTGTTTTGATATCAGGTTTGAATATGTTTGTGTTCACTCATATCTTACTGAAGTCGATGAACTGCATTACAGTATAACACCCAGCATAAAGCAACACCATCTGATTATTGTATGTTGTTGTTTGTCCACTGAAAGATGATTTAAGTTGATTCTACAACACTACACAGAGTGCTGAGCCTCCACCCATGAAAATGAGTCCTGGCTTTAAATGGTTGATTCAGTAAACAAATTAAAACACTTGAATAAACAGAACTATACTTAATGTTTGCCTCATAACTGATTTACAGTGCACATGGATTCACCGCTATCCCCTGTATCTGCTTCCACCTTGTGTTGAAAATAAATACAGTACCTGACTGAGAAAAAGAAAAATATAAATACATAAAGAAAAGAATACAGAAATAAATAAGGGGTGAAATGCAAAGGGAAAATTGTGCAGAAATAAATGCATAAATACATAAATTGATACATACATACATAATAAATTAATTAAAAAATTATAAAAGTAAGTACATGAATAAATAAAAGGGAACATTAAACAGAAAAGTAAATAAAGGGAATTAATACAAAGATGAATAAATAAAGAAGCAAATTAAAACAAATATCAATTTGTCACATTTTATCAATTAATTAATGGCAACATTTATTTGTAATATTATTTTTGCTACATTGTATTAGTATTGTATTTATTTATCAAGTAATTTATTTATTCATTGATTTTGTTATGCAATAAAAAGTAATTTAAACTAAGTCAATGTTGACTTTTGGTTCCACACGGGACACAAACAGCGGCCTCCTGGGTGAAAGTCTTGTGTTTGTTTGACCCATCGACCCGCCCTACGCAGACTTTCTCGCTCTTTATACTACGTCATTTGTTTTGACCGTCTAATACTGACGCGGATGGGTTTGAATCGTTGGAGTTAGTTGAAAGCCTGGTGTGTCTCACGCTGAAGCGTGGCCCGGTGTGTCGGTGTCAGACTATGAGGGACACTGACCAAGCTTCAGAGCCAGATACATGTCAGCGTAAAAGGGGTATACTAAAACTATTCATTCCCCTAACATAACCTGCCTGTGACCCCAAAAGAGTGCTGTGTTGGAGGGTTCAGATTGGACTCTTGTGATGGCAGTGTTAGCCTTTAGAGTCCCACTGATCATATGTGCTCCCTCCTGTAGCTGATCGTTTCGGGTCTGCCGCTCGGCCAGGCCAGTCCGGACACCAGCGCCATCTGTAGGGGTTAGAGAGAGGGGAGAGATTATGTCCCTGAGATGTTAGAGTTCCTGTGGGTTGTAAGAGATATGGAGTCAAGGTCAGAAGTGTTGTCCTGTTTTTCTGATGTGTCATTGACCTGAACAGAGACCTCCAGGACGCTCCCCGAGGTGCTGGGTTTGGTGAAGGGAGGCTCAGTGCAAGAGGGCTCGGTGGGGGTTGTTGGGTCTGGGAAAGTGAGTGATGGTGACCAAAGTGGGGTTGCTGTCTTACTGTTGATGGTAGGTCAAATGGGTGAAAGCTGGGGGTTTGGGTAGTTTGTGTTGGTCCCCTGGGTAGCTCGTTTGAGCTCCCAGGAGACTTTCTTTATCCTTTCTGGGAGTAGTGGGGTGGAAGTTTCAGGTTCCCCGGGTTGTGAGGGGGCTGAGAGGGCGCTCTGTGGTTGTAGAGGCTCCTGAATGTGGGTTGATGGGTTGGGGGGCTGGCTGGGTGGTCTTCGTCGTTGTTGGGGTTCTTTGGTTTGTGCTGTGAGAGGGCAAAGAAGGGTGCGTTTTCTCAAGGGTAGACGGGAGGTCTGGCTGTGAAGCAGGGGAAAGGATTCCTGTTTGTATTCGGGGTATGGATGTATCTGTGTGGGTTTTCCAGGTTGTTTGTGTGTCTTCTGTGTGTAGGGTAGAGGGGGACATGGCTGTAGGGCTGGTTTCACAGGTGGTCGGGGGGCCTGTGCTGGGTCCGGTGGGGGGCTGGCTGGGTGTAAAAGGAGGTGCTTGGGCTTGTGGTGGGGTAGGGAGCAGGGGTTTCCGGTTGTTCTGTTGATTATGTCTGGGGATGTGTTCTGAGAGGTTGGTGCGTGGTCCTAGAGAGAGGGAGGACTTGCGTGGAGCCGCCAGTGTCCGGATTCGTCTTCGTCCGATAACTCCGGGATGGGGGGGCAGGGAGCTGTCCAACCTGTATCTTGCTTTTGAGAGAGATGGAAGGGTAGTGTGGTTGCTAGCTGTGGTCTGTTGTGTATGTATGTTTATGGTGTGTTCTACTGTGTGTATGGTTTCCGGCCTTAATCTGTGCCCGTAGCGCTTTCTGGCCCAGCCAATTGATATCTGTAGGGCCAGAGGGTTACGGGTGGTGCTACTGAGGTTAAGTATGGTGGATTGGTAGTGTTCCTGTAATATTGTCATGTATGCATCCAGTGTGTTGTATTGTCCTGTATTTTCCTACGTGTATTTTCTGTTGGCGTGGATGGTTTGATGAAGGCTTTGAGTTTGTTGACTTGTCTCATCAGCCCAGATGGAAATGTTTGTGTGGTAATTGCTTGTTCTGCTATGTGTTTGTGGTGTATGACTTGTATTAGTTTGAAATAGTTTCCGGGTCTGGTGGGTGATTGAGTGTCTGTGAGGAATGTTTCAAACTATTAGTCTCATCTAGTTTAAGCTTGGTATAGGGTTAGGGTTAGGGTTAGGTTAAAACGTTGCATTTTAGGTAAAAACATTGTGTTTTGTGTTAAAATAATTCCAAAAACAACTACACGTTGTTGGTTTTATATGGGATGCGAACTCCGGTCTATCATGCCCAACCTCCACCCCTTATAGAGTTTCACACTGTGTATACTACAGCGCCTCACTTCCGCTTCTGCTCAGTGATCTACCATGTGAATAGATGTTAAAACCTACTAGTGGGCGTAGTAGGCCCCTACTGTCCCACATCTATGGGGCTCATAGCGACTGATAACACCTATTAAATAGCCTGACAACAGTCTAACCGTCTGTTTTATCAGAGGTTTCCCATGGTAGACAGCTGCCTGCGTCTCAAAACAAAGCTGATGAGAGCGATATAGAGTGAACAAAAACAGCAACGTTTTGGGGCGTAAAACCAAAGCAATGAGATGCTGAAATGCTCCCTGGAGCCAAGGGGAACTGCACAGTTAGGTGATCCTTACTGATTCATGTAAAAAAATTTTTTTTTTAGTAATACAGTATTTATATATGTATGTGATTAGAAATATGGACAAGTCCGAGAACATGGAACCGTCGGTGGAGGAACAGTCGGTGCCGGATACGCTGTGACATCCTATTAAACATAATGACTTGAAGAGGCAGAAGAGTAGCTCAGCCTGGATGTAAACATGCTGCTGAAGGGGGTGTTTTGAATAAGGCAGGAGTCAAGGACAGACAGGAGGAGGATTCATTCAGAGAGACTGAGAAGCAGGCTCAGGAAGTGAAGGACGGCATTGTAGAAACTTTAAACACGGTGGAACGAGACAGCAGAAAGACTGATCTGCCTTTCCTGAAGGTGCACTCACCGAAATATGACTTCACTTTTCATACACCCACTAGCACATCACTCTCCTGCAGCTCTGGACAACAACAAACAGATCCTGATGTCATTACAACGTTCTTTTTCTTTTTTTTTCTAAACAATTTTTTATGAGTATGTGGAAAGAAACAAGGAACAACATCTGGCAAAAACGTGTTTTTTTTTTTTTAAAGGGACTTGAACAAACCCGGTTTTGTGGGACTTTGGGTAATAGGTCAGAGAGGCTTAGCTCAGGGAAACTTTGGGCAAACAGAAATGAATGCTTGACAAAAAAAAAGAGTAAGAAAAAGGAGGCACATTTGAAGTTTGCAGTGAGTTGCTTCAGGATGCAACAATTTCAAGAAAATTGTTCAAACTCGTGGTCTCAAACAAAGGATAGTAAGGGGTTTTGTGCATGTTCCAAAGTGGTTTCCGGATCTGGAACCTAGTTTTAAATGAAGCTCAGTAACACTGTACGATCACGCACGAGAGTATAGAATGACTGTGCTTAATTCAAAGTGACAGATTCCGCTGTACCCGCTGCAAATTAATGCTAAGTAAAAAATCAAGGAGACGTAATCGTGTCAAATTTTAAAAGACTCAATAAAAGTACCAGTAGTACTACCAATAACAACAATGTAGCCTTTCTGTTTTTCCACTTACCTCACTGCTGAGCTGCTGTATAAAACAGCTTTATGTTGTTGTTATGCTGTCACAGCTGAGAGGTGCTGTGGTTGGAGTTATAAACCAAAGGGAAACATGGCCAAAGTCGGCACAATCATGCGCTGTGTAAATCCATGTAATGTCTCTCTTGAGGGGCTGAGGCAATTCCCTTTTAAAGGAATAGTTTAAAATTTTACGAATTTGCTTTCTTGCAGAGAGTTAAATGAGACGATTTATACCACTCTCAGATGCAATCCTGTCTCCTACAAAATTACGTTCCCATACAACTTAATTGCCAACACAGTATCACGGCCGTTTGTGAAATAGTCACGAAATTTAATCTATTTGGCTTGTTTACACAGACACACAAATTTACCTGAAAGTCAGCACGACTTTCAACAATGATTTTTCCTACGAATGTCCAGCAACACATGGCGCACATATCAGTTAGGCAACAAAACTACTTGGTTAGTAAAAGTTTGACTTGGTTAGTCTTAGAAAACAAACTACTTACTTAGGTTTAGGAAGCGATTACGGTATAAGAACGGGTTGCTGAATGGTAAATATGAATCTACAGCCAGCAACCGGTTAGCTTAGCATAAAGACTGGAAACAGTATCTATTAAATATAATAAATAAATGCACATCCTAAAAAGAAGAACTATACATCAGACCGGCACATACGGGTACTTCGCAAAAAGTCCAGGCCACGCCCCCTTTTGGGGGAAAGAAAAACAGAAATCCCATTGACTTCAATGCATGGGAAATTTTGACTCTGTTTGTCTTATACACATCTAATAATGGGTGAACCTGAGCATTCGCGATGCCTTAATAAATTAAGGTTGATCACCACCATGTCCCTTCAGTCTTCCCTGTCCAACACAGTGGCCGGATATTGCTTATCCAGACTTCTAAACATATTTGATCAAATCACGTTAGACTAAGTGTTGTCTGTAAATAACCAACATGTTAATAGCCAACTGTCCTTGACCTATAGGCTGAGATTTAGTGGTAGACGACAGTCTGATGCTGCTATAACGTTAAAGTATGACTGTATTACTGAAGCAGCCTCCCACTCAAGATAACATTAGCTAGCCATGCTAGTCACTGTCACCAGCATCATTTAGCCATTTATCACACTGACAGTGAATATTAATGTATCGTATGTGCCTCAAATCTCAGTGTGAAAGGCTCAGTTAACAGCTTTTTCTCTCCTGTGACAGCGAGTTTCTTTCCCCCCAAAAGGGAGCGCAGCCTCGGTGATGACGTGATGCTGGTCTGGTCTATAGCTTGGAGCCATAAAGCCCCTCTATTATATCTTTTGCGTGGTCGTGAGAGCCTACTCTGGATGACGTATTACCAGTCTGATGTATTCTTTTAATTGTCTACATTTTATTGACAACATTATAAATTGTTTACCGATGCATTGGTTGCGTTGTTTGTGGTATGACACTGGATGACAAATTCAGCCGTACTCCACTGCACCCTCTTCTTATAAAGGTATTCACTCACTGTAATGTGAGCTGGTAGTTTGGATAAAATCATCCACTAAATGGCTGGTATGCTCTGCCACCATCGCAGCTACAATTATGCTAACAGCATACTTGGATGACATTGCATCTTACATTTTGTACTTTTCTCATTTCAGTTAATTCCCTTAAAGCTACTCACAACTCATTATCTGAATGTGAGCAGGCAGTCCAGTGTTTGACAATACATTTCTTAATCTCTCTGTCTCTTCCCGTCACTGTAACTTAAATCCATTAAATCATGAGCTGGCCACCATCGTGTACATACTGAAGCACACCATTTTTAGCTCAGAACAGACAGGAGAAAGGGGATATATAATACCCCTGTTTTGGAGTTTGAATAAAGGCAAAGCTTTGTTCTCTGTGTCTGTAAACGGTTTGGATTAGGACTACAGATCCAGGACTTGGAGGCATAATATTCTCTGCGGAGCATGGCAGTAGCCATGACAGCAATGCTAAACACTGCAGCCTCTGTCCTGGAAAAACAGGATCTGGGACCTAGGTAGTTTTGGAAAACAATAGTGGTGATGACTGAATTTATTAATACTTTTTACAGTGTAGTAGAAGGTCATGCCTTTAAAGGTACAATCCTTAAAGTTTAAGACAAAGTGACACAATGAATCCTCTCAGCTCATGCGGGGGAAAGCGGTATATACAGTATATGACCAGGTGCTAGGAAAGCTGGCGGAACACACAGAGAGAGTGAGAATCCTGGCAAATGAGAAGCCCAACATTGCCAGAGGCAACTTGTCCGCTTTGTAACAGCTGGACAGTCGGTGCAAAACTGCCCCTCACAGGACAGAACATCAGTCCTGGCCTTAGGAAAGGACTGGTCAATGAGAATAGACCTGGACAGGCAGCTGTGGTTCCCAACTGACATCACCACCACCACCACACTGAGACCTGACGTCGTCCTGTGGTCAGCAACCGAGAAGCATGTTCCGATAGTCGAGCTGATAGTTCCGTGGGAAGGGGGCACCCAGGAAGCATACGAGAGGAAGAAACTGCGGTACGCCGATCTGGTGGCAAAATGCCAAGAGAATGGCTGGAGAACAACAACCTACCCAGTGGAGATTGGCTGCAGTGCCTTTGTAAGCCTCTCAACCAACTTCCTGAGAGACAGTGGCGCCACGGCAGGGAAAGTCAAGCAAGCCATCAAACATCTGTCCGAAGAGGCTGAAAAGGGACGTTTTTGGCTATGGCCACAAAGAAGGGACAAGAATTGGGGGAAGCAAGAAGCTACATAATGGAAGTACCGTACCATCTAAATCCAGCTGCAGGGAGCGGCAATGGACGTCCCTGACCACTTCCCCACCATCCTAAGATGTTCTGGGATCAATGGGTGCGACAGGCAGAAATGCCTTGCAGGAACACAAACCTGTCTCTAAACTAAGTATATATAAATACATATTGCTCTTCTAATGAATTCCTGTCAGAGGTCCTGTTCAGACCTGGCATTAGAATGTGCATTTGCTGCCCCCAGAGGTCAATGCATGTGGCATTTTGAATGAAACTCTGGGCTGGAATGAGTTTTGAAGTGTGTGGGGGGGCGGCTTTGGAGCACTTTGAGAGCAAAATTACAAGGCTAGATCAATATGAGGAACTTGGTGCTCTAGTAAACAATTTAATCATAAAGGTTGTATGAATTAGTATGTTATGAATGCTGATGGCAAAAAGTCACACAGCATAAGCATGGTAAACGAGGCGGGTCGCTGACATCGCCGGCGGAGACCCCTCAGACTGAGGACAGTCCGCCCTCAATAAAGGTCTGTTGAGCTGAGGGGAACCGCAGTCAGGTGATAATTACGTGGGTTTTATGGAACGCAACATTTCACTTATTTAAAGTGGTGGCTGGCCAAGCTAACGGTGCTAACGGCGCTAACCGTGGGTTGGGGCGGTATTGTCAGCGGTAACTGCCGTATGAGCATCGCTCTTCCACGTATGCCCAGCCCGCAGAGTGCGGAGCGGCGGCTTGTAGCTCGCCAGTGGGACATGAACACAAGGGAAGAAGGGGAAGAAACAGTTTCAAAAGGGAGGTACTCACATGCACTAACATGCACGTGTGGCTGTCCTGGCTACCAAAACAAAGAACAGAGAAGCTCTGATGACAATACACCTATTCTCTGCTCAGGGCACCATTACTCCACTATATCTTTGCATAGCAAATAGCTGTTTGCTGCTATATTAATGCTCTGAATGTAGCTTCTTTACATGTTTGCTACCTATAGTACTTTACTCCATGTCATTAATAAACCGTGGACTGTGAAATGCCATCAAATGAAAGCCAAACAAGACCATTCTTTATGCACCTGATCCCCTTGGCCACCAGCCAGTAGAAAGCATTAGCAGAGACAAACAAAGCAGGGACATTAATCTCACAGCAGGCATTATGGGGATTTTACATATTTTGATGCCATCCGTGGGGTTTGGGTCTGCCTTTCTTCCACATTAGCATCAGGTATTTATCAAACACCCGCTCAGAGAGAGATGGCACTGCTCCATTAATTCCTTTAAATGGAGTATCTGATGAGGTTGAAAAGTTACTAACCTATTTACACAGGCCTCATGTTGTTAAATATTCACCTGCAGAGGGAATTCTGCAGTGTGAAATGAAAAAGGAGGAATAAAAAAATGTCAGAAACGTTTAAGAAAATTGCGTCCCACAAACAAGTGAGCAAGCGTACGTAGGCAGGTATTTTCCAATAAAAGCTGGACCCCAGAAGGTTTGTTTATGTCGTCAGAATTGGTTCATGACCTTGAAAGGCAGGTAGTGAACTTTGGCCTGGACGTGTTTTTATGTGTTAAACAAATGAAACGGAAGGAAGAGTAAATAAGTGCAGGATGTATGGACAAAAAGTAACAGAGCAGACGCAGCTGCGATGACAAAAACAGTAAAAAATTACGAAATGAATGTTGTTTGGAACATTGAACTGTGTTACATATCATGTGCATCATGGTGTCTGAAATCATGGTTCATTAACCGGTCTCTCTCGCTTTCTCTCTCACTCTTTAACCTTGAAACATACATGGACTCAAAGGCCCAAATCCAATCCGGCCCCTACGCCTTCCCACTCCGTGGTGGACTGAACTCCGTTTGTAGTCACACTCACAGCTCAATGAAGAACCCTTCTTTAAGGTGAAGGGTATCAATGCAGCGGCAAGCTTCGGGACAAACTTCCCTCTCTCCGGCAAGAAAATAAATATCAATATCAGAAATACTTTATTGATCCCCGGGGGGGAAATTGAGTTACGTTTTGCTCCCGTTCTAGAATATAAATATAAATATATAAAAATAGAGAAATCATAAGAAAATATAAATAAGAAATATACTGTATCAACAGTGCAAATAATAATGCGAAAAATAGGATCGATGCAAATAATATAAATGCATGCATTTATAAAAATGCAAGAATAGTGTAAAATAAGAATATTAGTTTAAATGTACTGTATAAATGAATGCAGTGTTAATGCCGGAGTGAACCAGATTATTGCACAACTGAATTATTGTACTGTTAAGTCAGTATTGCACAGTTGAAGATATAATACATTATGGGGTTATAGCACCTGATAGGGGTGAAAAAAATAAATATATGTTGTATATACATATACAACAATTTACAATCTAATGAACATGTCTACAAACATCATTGTGTAAATACACTATACAAACAAAACGCACTGCGGCTCTGTATGAATGATTCCACCCTTGAATGTGAGTCAGTAGCATGCAGGCAAAAGGCAAGAACAGCTAATCCATCAAATAGGATGAGACTTGCCAATGTAACTACAATCCAACTAAGCTGTCTAAGAAGTGCATTAGACACAGGAGGGCTGTTTGTACCAGTGTGAGTGTTGTGTTGGTGGTAGTCGTAGTGGCTAGTGGTTGGTTGGCGGGGTGGAAAGGTTGAGGTTCCTTGCAGTTTTATTAAAAAGTCATTGCGTAATTCTCGAAGGGAATCTTTGTTCCCAAAAACAAGCTTGGTTTTTTACAAATATTTCACGTTGCTGTTGCGTGTGTGAGTCTCAGGGGAGTGTCTGAAAATAGATGTGTGTTGGGTACTTGAGAAACACAGCGACTTTAGGCAAAGGGTGAAGTGTCCTGTAATAAATGCAATCCCTCACAAAAACACTTTTCTTGGAAATGTATTTTTAAACATCTCAGAGGAAAAACAAAACATAACAGGTCACAGTTGGGTCCATGTTTTATTCGCTGCTGTGGCACAGGTCGGGTCATCTCACAGCCATCAACACAGAATCACATTTGTGTAGTGTCACGTGAGGGGAAGTAATCAACTCTGACACCAGCAGTGTAAATTCAGACAATCACCCAGTGAACTGCTGAAGCTTCCTGTTTACATGGCCGGGGTTAATGCTGCAGGAGTCTGGGGTCAGCTGGTGAGGCTAAAGCTGGTTACAGTTTAGAAGAGGTAAACTCAGGGATCACAACAAAGACCCAGTTTAGAAGAAGTAAACTCAGGGATCACAACAAAGACCCAGCTGCCACTATCACCAAAATAACAAACATTTCACAATTATATGTAGGCCTATATTATTTAAATTCCATTTTGGGTTCCATGTTCTTGATAGCCACCTTGTCCAAAATGGATAAGAAACTTACTGCCGATACATCAGACCGGCAATACATTATCCAGAGCAGGCTCTCGTGACCAGAAGTTGAAACATGTCTCCAAACTTCTACTTTAAACAAACCGGTAATAGTAATAACGCTATGCGGAAGAGTTGCTGTGTGGTTGGTTGCGCCAACAATAAATCCAGAAACGCTGATTTGTTCCCGTGCCATGTCCTAAACAAGATATAATAGAGGGGCTTTATGGCTCCAAGCTATGGACCAGACCAGCGTTTCCCTTTTTGGGGGAAAGAAACTCGCTGTCACAGGAGAGAAAATGACGAAAAGCTGTTGTGTAGCGGGTTAACCAAGGCTTTCACACTGAGATTTGAGGCAAATACGATACATGAATATTCACTGTCAGTGTGGTAAATTGCTAAATGATGCTGGTGACAGTGACTAGCATGGCTAGCTAAGGTTAGCTTGAGTGTGAGGCTGCTGCAGTAATACAGTCATACATTAACGTTATATCAGCATCAGATTGTCGTCTCCAACTAAATCCATAGCCTAATGTGATTCAATCAAATATGTAGAGATGTCTGGATAAGCAATATCCAGCCACTGTGTTGGACGTATGGATGTTTAAAGAGAACTGGATACAGCGTTGGAGGTGAGCGCCCGAGCAGCTCAGTGGCGCATGAAGCCAAAATGGTTCGACTGCCTAGTGATAAAGTACCCGGATCATCCGGCGATCTTCCGCATCCATTGGGCCCATAGAGCGGGCGCAGTAGCGTTTCCTTTAGCCCCGCCTCCCAGCCCTCGTTCCAGCCCTCGGTCTGGGTCTCAGGGCTATTCAAGTGTTCGTACTGGGAAGTTGATTTACCTGAAAAAAAAACTATCCGCTGATTTACAGACGTCTCTTTCCCAATGTAAGTCTATGGGAAAAAGTATTTTTAGGCCTAACGGCATCATGTGACAGACACGGTAGTTGTAGTACCGCCGTTTGGACACTATGAAAATTTGCTTAAAAGCCCAATACTCTTCTTGGGGGTTGAAGGGACATGGCGGTGATCAACCTTAAATTATTATGGTATCGCCAATGCTCAGGTTCTGGCAAGATCGCAAAATAATTTTTAGACATATATAAAACAATCGTTTGTATAACGAGATGAATGCATACGAACTTTACAACAAATTACAATCGAAACATACGTCAAATTACATTGAAGTCTATTTGATCTTTGGTTTTCTTTCTCCCAAAAGGGGGAAGTATATGTGCCGGTCATAGAATTTACGCATATCTCCCTTCCAGTGCTTCTTGGTGAGAGCGCCAGCTTTGTTGGAAGGTATCGTCTGTAACCGTTACAACCTTGAAAAATGCACCCAAGAAGCACACATTTTCCCCATTTCATTTTTGGCACATTATGAGCATTGCCAGATGAAATAAATCAATTTGATTCATTAGGTCCATCTGGGGGCTTACATAATATGCATGAGCGTAGGTGTTTGTGAGTTTGAATAGAGCAGCCGCAACCAATTAGTTTGTGGGTCAGAGAAAAGAACCTCTGTGGACTTCATTAGACTCTGTTGGTGAGTAATCACTACGAGCCCTGCATTTCCTCAAATATAACATCAAATTAGACCTAAAATATATACAGTATCTAGGGGACACAAATTTGGTCACAGAGATAACTCCTGTAGAGCCTAGCCTAACAAGATACCAAGACTTCCCACTATATTCAACAAGCCGACTATTGATTGGGAGCAAAGATGTAATCTGTGTGGGAAAACAGAAGTGTTGACTGGATGCAGTGAACAGCAGCCGCCCTGCTTCTCTTTAAGAGCTTTATAACCTTACAGGAAGGACCTGTCTGGTCTCAGGGTAGTATCATCTGAGAGACTCTTTGGTAAATGAACCATGGTCCATTTCATTCATGCAGGGGGGAAAGCAAGTATTGAGATAGGAAACATTTAAACTCAAAATGTCATCGCAGATAAAATCACATTTAGTATTTACTGTATATAGCAGCAGCGGTAGGAAAGGGCCTTTTTCACGGAAGACATTTTGACTTGTCACAGTACGAAAAGCACACGTGTAAATAATGAAACTGAATTCCATTTAGCTGCTTTGATTTCAGGGTCCAAGTATTGTGCATGCTGGCTCACTGTCGCTCTCACTGGAACATTTAAATAGAACCGAGAAATTGTTAGTGTTATTAGGTACGATTGACTCGTACCGTGCCCGAGTATGCTCAGCTTCCACATCAGTAAAGTTGTTCCGTACACTTGCGTCATCATCAACGTGTATTTGTTTATCTTGAGATCAGTGTTCTGGTGGCAGTGTGTCGTAAAACACTTCATTCAAACTTGAAAGAAACAAAATAAAACTCACCAAAACCTTCGTCGTTAGTCTTTCCAACAATCACCAACCACTCTGGTTTGGTCTAAATTTGGGATGCAGGCCCGGGTCCCTGATGTGAAAGCCTCCTTAGTAACACCTGTGCTTTCCCTACTGTGACAAGTCAAAACAAGTACAAGTCGTACAAGTAAAGGCCTTTGTCACAGCAGACGTATGGGAAAGTAATTATTCAGCCCAGTTACACAGCAGTTCGTGAAATAGTAGTGAAATTTAAAGGTCCAATATTATAAAACAGTGAGATTTTCATGTTTTTTTATTATAAAGCAGGCTTAAGTCCTATATATAAATACTGTGAAAGTATCGAAACACTCAATCCACAGGGAAATACACACAGCCCGTATTCAGAAACTCTGCATTTGAAACGAGCTGTCAGGATTTCTGTCCATTTGTGATGTCACAAATATACAATATTTAGACCCTTGACACAGTTTTAAACGTAAACATTCTAAATGTGTCCCAGTTTATTTCCTGTTGCAGTGTATGTGAATGTCATCAGCTGATAGGAAGTACACATGGACCCAAGCTGTTGCCTAGCAACGCAATTCTGTTGCAATTCCGTCAAAATGCGCTAAAACGGAGCGTTTCAGACAGAGGGTAAATACAGGCATATTCAGGCAGACAGTATGAGGAAAATAAAGTTTTTTTTTAACATTACAGCATGTAAACATGTTCTAGTAGAAACACAAAATACAAGTATGAACCTGAAAAAGAGCATAATATGGGACCTTTAACGTATTGATTTGTGTACATAAACACAAAATTCACGTTACTTTTGTGACGGTCAACACGAAATCTGTTCGTATGTAATGAACGAACTGCCGTGAGACTGTGTTGAATTATTAGGAGACCAGGCTGGATAAGTTTCAATAGCAGCAGTAACAATAGTAGTAGCAGTAGTCATAGCAGTATCAGAGTCCTATGCAAAACGAACCATCCTCAGTGTGACACTGTGTATCCTTTTACACGGAATAATAGCCACTGACTGTATCTACTGTATACAAGTACACACTGAAACACTCCTACTGTTTACAAGCAGGCTGAGAGTGGATCATTTATCCAAACACAGTGAAAGGTAATCTAACCTACGCAGGCAAACCTAATTAGGTTGGAGCCAGTAAAGTTACTTCAGCCCGGCGGAGGTGTTTATATGAGGTCTGCTCAGCTGGAGTGAAAGCAAAACTTCTATTGCTGATGTTATTAGGCAGCATGTAAACACACTCGCGTACTTACTCAATGGCTCACTCATTCACTCGTGGCCATCTGAATCAGGCAAAAAGCTCAGAGTGCAGAGGACTCTTATGAAACAGCTGACATATGTGCCCTTATTTCTTCCCCGAAGTTGTATCTTTGCAACTTAAATAACATGATGTATATTAGTCCATATAAATTAATATACACATTTTAAGGTAATATTCAGGGCTGTCAAAGTTAACGCCATAATAAAGCATTAATGCAAATTTTGAAAGGGGTCCCCTTTCCCTCTGACCTCAAGATATGTGAATGAAAATGGGTTCTATGGGTACCCACGAGTCTTGCCTTTACAGACATGCCCATTTTATTATAATCCCTAAAGTTTGGGGGCAAGTCATAGTTAAGTCAGCACACTGACACACTGATAGCTGTTGTTGTCTGTTGGGCTGTAGTTTGCCATGTTATGATTTGAGCATTTTTTTAATGCTAAATGCAGTACCTGTGAGGGTTTCTGGACAATATTTGTCATTGTTTTGTGTTGTTAATTGATTTCCAATAATAAATATATACATACATTTGCATAAAGCAGGCATAGTTGTCCACTCCCATGTTGATAAGAGTATAAAATATGTGACAAATCTCCTTTTAAGGTACATTTTGAACAGGTGTGCAATGAATTTGCGATTAACTATTGACAATTATGCGATTAAATATCTTTTAATATCTATCAGCTCTTGTAATATTATACCCAAATAGTTTATTCTTACTGTAAGCCCTGTTGAGAAAACTATAGAAACATTGTACCACAGGACATTCCAATGAGTCACATATTAACACTCTCACTGGAGGCTCTAATGGGGATATTATACAAGTAGCAAAATGTAAATACAGAGTAACAACGCCATGTGAAAAAACAAAACAAAAGCATGACCTATCCAAGTCCTCTAAGGTTATTATAAGAGTATGATGACAGTGATTTTATGATCTGCTCTCACTCACTCACACACACACATCCTCCCTCTCTCTATTGACGCCAGACCCTGAGACCGGCCTCCTTTCTACCAGAGAACCAATAGCGGCGCGCCGAGCAGGCGAGCCTTCATGATCCGACCTCCCTATAATCTGACTGAGTATCATTTACCCAGCTCCGATCATGTGACTGCTAAGCGAACTACCAGCCCTCTGGAGAGAGAGAGAGTGATAGTGTGCGTGCGTGTGTGTGTGTGTGTTAGAGGAGAATGTGGAGGCGTAGAGCAATGCAAACACCGTGTCGTGGAGTTACATTGCCATTACGCACTATTACGCACTGACAGCTACTTTCAAGAGAAGAGCGCACACTGCAGAGGAGCGGATTTTTGGATTCCTCACATACCCAAGTGAGTCTTATAGAAGCAGGGACGCTGGTGTGATCTAGTAGTGTTTGTTTTCTGTCTCTCATTATGGTACAGTTGGAAAGCATGGCTCTGTTGTGTGGTGGATGGACAGGCTTTTGGGGTATCTATACATATGCGCGCTTGTAGCGACACTGTGCTTTATGTATGCTGCTGCACTAACAATATCTATATTATGGAATATTGGGACTTGCAAGTTGTCACGGTGTTAAACATGTCATGAATCCCGAGTTAACCTCCATAAGTGATTATCCATGGACCAGGAGCGCATGCTGTCACAGCTTCTGGGATGTTTGTTTCAGGGTTACCGTTTTAGGGAAACTTGACTTAAACCAAGGTTTTCCCAAGCTCTGCTCCTAAACTTTTTCCCCCTTGAGGTCATATCATATTTCATATGATTGTATCACATAAGCAAATATCGGAGTTTCGCGTTAGATCACTAATTGCATAATCTTTACCATCCTGTGATTGTGATAGAGTAACTCAAAGTCAATTAATCAATACAAATAATAATAATAATCAAATTAACCTCGTGATTTTCTCTCTTCTCTCGCCCTCTGGAGGTCTCCAAGCTTCACTTTGGAAACTTTACAGAAGAGGGCGCACAATCATTTTGTTTTCACTCTTTTTTTTTGTCCATGCAATACACGTGCAGCCTTTTAAGGTTTTAGAAAGGGGATTTTATCAGCGTCATAAGCCACCCTTTGCATCTAAGGCCATTTTCATAATGTCTAGCCGTTTTTTTAATCCATGTAAATGTAGATGGGGTGCATCATTGTTTGTGGGCTGGATAAAAATAGACACTAAATCCTCCACTCATCATCCCATTGAAATCTGCTGATCTTAGACTGAATGACTGTGATGAAATATAACCCTTTTACATGTAACCCCACTGCCTTTATACCTTTCTGTTGCCTTGGTAGTCTGCAGGATGGTTTTTTTTGTGTGAACTTTGAAGTTTTAAAGAGAGAGTATATCACTGTATGTCTCCAAAAGTTATATAGCACTGCAATTGTTTCAGGCTAAAGGGCCACTAGGGGGAAATAAATAGAAACACACCATTAAATGACAGCAGGACCATGTGGCTTTAATGTTAGAAGTGGTGAGAAATGGGAACCCCTGATTCCACATGGTCAGCATGAAGTCTCAACGAGCAGCTGCAGCGTCTACGCACAGACACGCACACACACACACACACACACACACACACACACACACAGTCTTCAAATTCCACTTCCTTCACACGTGGTTAGTTTTCCTTTTGAAGTGCCATCAGCTGCAGACCTCTTGAACCAGCAGCAGGTAGTGCAGAGAAGCCAAATCATAATAATACTTTTCAGTCTTTCTGCTGGTTTACTTATTTTGCAGTACAGTGTAAACCTGAGGGATTGTCTTGTAAAACATTAACCCCGGGTCAGACTACACTGACTGAGTGTTGCCATGCTGTTGTGTTGTTACTATGGCTGCCAATCGATTAAAATAGTTAATCGCAATTAATCGCATGATTGTCCATAGTTAATCGTGATTAATCGCACATTTTTTATCAGTTCAAAATGCACCTCAAAGGGAGATTTGTCAAGTATTTAATACTCTCTTCAACATGGGAGTGGGCAAATATGCTGCTTTATGCAAATGTATGTATATATATTTATTATTGGAAATCAATTAATAATGCAAAACAATGACAAATATTGTCCAGAAACCCTCACAGGTACTGCATTTAGCATAAAAAATATGCTCAAATCATAACATGGCAAACTGCAGCCCAACAGGCAACAACAGCTGTCAGTGTGTCGGAGTGCTGACTTGATTATGACTTTCTTATAGCTGAAACGTGTTTGTTTGTTTGCCCAAAATAAACTGAAAAAGATTCTTTATCTGTGAGTGCCGGTGATTTGTTTCTTCTGTTCTTACCACTACGTGCCACCCGATACTGTTCAAGATTTGGAGACGTGCTCGCTGCAATTTTCTATTTTGTCTTCACCCCTTTGAAAATGGCCATTTTTCCTTGCCAATATTTAGCGTAACTTAATTTAGCAAGCTAGTATGACATGGTTGGTACCAATGGATTCCTTTTCTAGTTTCATATGGTACCAGTATCTTCACTCTAGCTTTAAAACTGAGCCCGCTACAATCTGTGCAAGATCGATTGTGTTAATGCATTAAATAAATTAGTGGCGTTAAAGCAAATTTGCATTAACGCATTATTATCGCATTAACTTTTGACAGCCCTAATTGGGAATGATGATTGCACAAACCTTGTATCTTTAAAGGTAGATTTAATTAAATAGAAGTTCAAATCAAGCACAGTTAGAGTAGGTGGTCAGTATCTCCTTTGTATAATGTAGTTTTGTCTCATTTGCGGTCCAATTCAATGACATATTCCTTCCATTGCCATAACTGATGAACACACTCTTTTGTTTTTTTGCAGGACGAAGACAGAAGTTTTTCATCAACATAAAGCCGATCTCCAGCCGAACAGATTGATCTTCAGAACAGAGCAGCTGCCATTCATCCGCACAGGAATGGTGGATCACTTGCCGCTTGGTGAGGAGACCTTCCTGTGTTATACCGGCTCCCTGGGGTCTGACTACAACTGCCTCTGTCACCACGCCAATGGTGGCGCGTTGCCGGGCATCATGGTGACTGACGCGTGCATCTACGACCACCGCCACCACCCTTACCAAGGGGTGACGCTCTCCTCCTCCCCTCACCTCTCTGAGGACGACCTCAGCGACTCCTCCAGCCCTCGTTCATCCCTCTGCTCCAGCCCCGAGTCCTCGTCGCCGATGCTGCGGCATGTTCTTGGCTCCAGCAGCGAAAGCAGGAGCAGCAGGAGCAGCGGGAGCTGTAGCTCCTCGGGTGGAGAGAGTCAAGACAGCCTGCTGGACCTCCTCCTCTCGCAGGCATCCCTCACCACCTCGTTAAGCTCTAGCGCCAGCAGCAGCTCTCACTCTTCTTCTCTATCTTCCTCTCTATCCCTATCCTCCCCGACATGTTCTTCATCCTCATCTGCCCCTCTTTTACCCATGGGCCTGGCTTGGGAGTCCAAGAGGGAGCAACGGTTGACCCTCCTCCAGCAGCAGGCCAAAGAGGACTGTTACGAGTTCCCCGTTTTCCTGGACGAGCTGCAGGATCCCGCAGTGCTCTTATTTCAGCCCACCCTGGAGGAGATTGAGGAGTTCCTGGAGGAGAACATGGTGGTGGCAATGGAGAAAGAAGAAGAAGGGAGCGATGAGGCGATGTCGCCAATGTCAGAGGATGCTGAGTCGAAAGGTTCAAGGACAATAGCAGGAGAACTCGTATCAGTGTCACAGAACTCAGATCAGACTGTGCCCGTGGCTCATTCTCCACTCTCCTCGTACACAGAGACCAAACATACACCATGTGCATCTGACATGGACAGCTCGCCATCAGCAGTGGATGTTAGTTGTATAACTAGTTCTACTAGTAGTGTTGATGGGATCAAACAGGAGGATGGTTCGCCACCAGCCTCATCAGAAGGTACCAGTGCCTCCAGTGTTCCTGTCATCCTACAAATCCAGCCCATACAGATCAAACAAGAGCCCAACCCCAGTGCCATATCAGATGCTGTCACTCAGCAAACCGAACCCCAGCAAACTCAAACCCAGCCAACCCAGGCCCCGTCGGATATCAAAATCGCCCAACTCCTGGTTAACATCCAGGGTCAGACCTTTGCTTTGGTGCCTCAGCTGCTTTCCCCGACAAACATTGCTAGCTCAAGCAAAAACGGAAGCACCGTTTCGCCCAAATTTGTCCGGATCGCGCCGGTGCCCATTGCTGCGAAACCCATTGGGATTGGGGAAGGCGGTTTAGGCGGAGGCTCGACTGCAGGGGTCCTCGTTGGTCAGAGGTACCAGAAGAGCGCGGTAGCAGACCTCATTAAAATGCACAAGTGCTCTTTTCCCGGCTGTAATAAGATGTACACCAAGAGCAGCCACCTTAAAGCCCACCTGAGGAGGCACACGGGGGAGAAGCCCTTCGCATGCACGTGGCCCGGCTGTGGATGGAGGTGAGCAGAACCAAGTGGCGTACACACATTGCAACTAGAGATGTTCCCATACCAGAATCAGAAATACGTCTGATACTGCCCAAAATTTGGCATCGGGTATTGACGAGTACGCCAGTCCAGCACCGATCCGATACCATCATTTATTAACCCAGAAAAAAAAATCAACTAGTTTAACTTGAAATCAATTCTTCTTTGCCTATCCAAAACAGTAGCCTTCACTGTGCTGTCGCCCTGGAGGTATCATTGCTGCCACTGGCAACTACTGTTTTAGAGCAGCGAAGAAGAACTGATTGCAGGTAGTCCTTCACGTGACGATGGCAAACAACAACAGTGCGGTGCTAGTGGAGAGTGTAACGGTAACGGTAGTCAGAGAGAGGAAAATATCAGCCATTTGGCAATATTTCACAGTGGAAAATCCACCAAGTAAAACAGCGATAGGTACAGTATGTAAAGCTTCCAT
Organism: Sebastes umbrosus; assembly: GCF_015220745.1. Classification (NCBI taxonomy): domain Eukaryota; kingdom Metazoa; phylum Chordata; class Actinopteri; order Perciformes; family Sebastidae; genus Sebastes; species Sebastes umbrosus. The sequence continues at coordinate 6,695,481 of NC_051274.1, forward strand.
TCCCAGGGTGGCACTAGTGTTGCCAGTTTTAACACCAGCAATCTTATAAAACATTTGAATACGCATCATGTGAAAGAGCACGACGTAAAAGGACGAACCGCAACATCAAACGGTAGAAGTCCTATTGCATTAATTCTCTGTATGTATTTGTTCATGTTTTACAAAGGGTTTAATCTGAGCATACAACAAAGATAGTAATCATATCCCATCCATACATGGTCAGTAGTAAACATTCATTCATTATCCATAACTAATTAGCCGTAACCGCTTATCCCATTCGGGGTCGCAGAGGGGTTGGAGCCCATTGGGCGAAGGCGTGGTACATCTTGGACAGGTCGCCAGACTATCACAGGGTTGACACATAGAGAAAGACAACCATTCACACTCACATTCACACCTACGGGACATTTAGAGTCAACAATGAACCTAACCTGCATGTCTTTGGACTGTGGGAGGAAGCTGGAGAACGGAATCTGGTATCGGAATCGTTATCGGGAAGGTAAAAATGGTGTTGGAACATCTCTAATTGCAACCTAGAATTGATCAAGGGTTGGACGAGTAACTGGAGATGAATGACTAGATTGATGGATGGATCAAATATACAAATGTGGTGCACTTGCAGTGTGAAGTGTCCTGTATGTTTATCTGCACTACAGAGATTACATTAACCAGGGTTATCAACTTCCGCTATAGACTCATATACAGATAGCTGTTGATAATTGACTTTTCCAATGTGTGTAGACTGCACAGAATGAAATTAGTTTGTTATGTGAAGAACGGAGTGGAAGGTGTTCTTTATTATGGGGCTATTACAGATAAGAACGATTGTGACACTCTTTAGGAAAGGGCAGATCTTAATCCACCAAGTGCAATTGGATGGAACTGTTTTATTGTTTGTTTGTTGAACTCCTTTCTGAGGGCTGAAACATTGAAATGATCAGAAGTCCTTTGCATTATTACACAGTCTCTTTCATGTCACCACTGTGTTTAAGAGATATTAGAGAAATGGTTTATGGATTTGAGACACTACAAGCAAAACATCAGTTAGTTAATTGTTTTACCATATTCACCTTTAGTGTCTTGCAAAGTGTGCGGAATTTTACAATACAAATCTTTAAAGGACGTTTTCTCAAAATGTGTTTTTTCTCATACTCATAATCTCCAACTACGTACATACACCAAACTTTCCAGTTTCTTTCCTATCTATATTCCGAAGGATTTTACAGAGGGGTTTGTTCGTATGTCATTCATAGCCTGATTCATATAACATTTTAGACCTAAAAACATGGCAAACTTTTTTTTTTTCATTTATTTATTTTTCTAACTGTTGACGGTATTTTCTGATTTTATGGAGTGATTGATTTTGGAGATATCCAAAATTACCTCTGTAAAAACGTTTGACTCTAACATGGCAAAAAAAAGAAAAAAAAAAAAAAGATTTTTTTTTTAACCTGGCTTTATCCAATGTATGCAAATTAGCACATATTTAATAAGATAGTGCATATGCATATTTAAACATAACATTTTAGAGAACTTTTTAATACAAAAATAACTATCTTAATGTAAGTAATCAACTGAGGTAGTTTCATGGTGGTATCTATTATTCAATGAGAGGGTTTAGCAGGCTCAGATAGATAGATAGACAGGTAGTTTGTTTAGTAGTGGTTTATAGATATAGATTATAGATAGATAGTTCAGTTTATGGATGGGATGGGTTGGAGAAAGGGGGTCATCTTGAGAGAAACTACATTCAAGTCTGGTTACAGTTTGTTCTATTCAACATGCTGGCTGTGTGTCCCCACTATCTGTGTGTTTTTGTACCATGGGTCGAGTTGTAGATTAGATAGAATGCCTTTTGAAGTTGCAGACTTTGCCCCCTGTTAGTTATTGCCCTTGTTTGCTTACTGTCTGCAACCACTTCCCAAACACGTATATCGATGCAGCATATATATAATAGGGCTGTCAATCGATTACAATATTTAATTTTGATTATTTGCATGATGGTCCGTAGTTAATCGTGATTAATCGCACATTTTTATTTGTTCAAGATGTACCTTAAAGGACGAGTATTTAATACTCTTATCAATATGGGAGAGGGCAAATATGCTTGCTTTATGCAAATGTATGTACATAAGTATTACTGGAAATCAATTAACAGCACAAAACAAAGACAAATATTGTCCAGAAACCCTCAAAGGTACTTCATTTAGCATAAAAAATATGCTGAAATCATAACATGGCAAACTCAAACCCAACAGGCAACAACAGCTGTCAGTGTGTCAAAACTGCATGTGATTAGCATAAGGAGGGCATATTTGTAAAGGGGAGAATCGTGGGTACCCACAGAACCCATTTTCATTCACATATCTTGAGGTCAGAGGTCAAGAGAACCCCTTAAAAATGCTCCATGACAGTTTTTCTTCGTCGAAATTTAGTGTATGAGTTTGGAGCGTTATTTAGCTAGTATGGCATGGTTGGTACCAATGGATTCCTTTGGTTTTCTAGTTTCATATGATGCCAGTATGTTCACTCTAGATGTAAAACAGAGCCCGCTACAGCCTTAAAATTACAGGTTGTGTTTATTCATTAAAGAAATTAGTGGCGTTAATGTGTTAACTTTGACAGCACGATACATTTTGAAAGACTCCTTGGCTGCAAACTGGCGTTTTTTGCCTTTCTGTACTGTAATCACTGCTTTTCATCTAAACATTTAAACTCTTCTATCCAAAGTATAAAGTCCAACTTTTGGATTCCACCTCCGTACATAGAGCTATTGCCAACGGGTGCATATAGAGTCTTGCACGTGCGTCTGCTTGTGTGCATGTCTTTCCGCACATGGACTGAGGCAGGGTTAACTTAGGGCAAGCATTAAACTATGGTAAGGATTTGAATTTAACGCTGAGGTTAGAATTTGTATTTGGAAAGCAATGTGCCCGTGTGTATGAGAACGAGTGGATCATATGTTTGGCCACCTCAGCAGACAGTCGTGCTCCACGCTTTATCAGTCTCCCTGCAACCTCCACTCTGTGAGCACGCCGTGCTGCACCTGCAGACACTTAAAACCCTCCAGATGTGACACTTTTTTCCACAGTGTGCATTATGTCTGGGCTTACATCCAAGTAAGCATTACGTAATATCAAGTTATTCTGGACAAGAAACAAAATGTGTCGCTAGACCCTTATGCATTGTTTAAACCTGGCTTGAGGCAAACATGGATTTTTTTTCACATAAAGAAATTATGTGTTTAATGCATTTAGAATACATTTTTCCCATGCAATCATGTGTAATGGCACCAAGCTGATGTTGATTATGGTGTGTAAAAAGGAATAGTTAGACATTTTGGGAAGCCAGGCTAAAGTTTGCAGTAGGGTTGTCAAAGCTAACGCAATGATAACGCAAATTTGTTTTAATGCCACTATTTTCTTTAACGCATTAACACAATCAATCTTTTGGAAGTGCGGGCTCAGTTTTAAAGCTAGATTGATGTTACTGGTATCATATGAAACTACAACACCTAATCACATGTCATACTAGCTTGTCGCGAAGGAGGATAAATGACGCTGCAAATTGTCAAGGCCATTTTCAAAGGTGTCCCTTGACCTCTGACCTCAAGATATGTGAATACAAATGGGTTCTATGGGTACCCACGAGTCTCCCCTTAAGAGATATGCCCACTTCATGATAATCACATGCAGTTTTGACACACTGACAGCTGTTGTTGCCTATTGGGTTTGAGTTTGCCATGTTATAATAATAACATGGAATTATTTATTATAATAAATATATCCAAACATTTGCACAAAGCAGCATATTTGCCCACTCCCATGTTGATAAGAGTATTAAATACTTGACAAATCTCCCTTTAAAGTACATTTTGAACAGATAAAAAAAGTGCGATTAAATTGTGAATAATCGCGATTAAATATTTTAATCGATTGACAGCCCTAGTTTGCAGTCTTTAATGCTAAGCTAAAGTAATTGACTCTTGGCTCAAGGTCCAAGGTCCATAGCAACAGACATGAGAGTAGCATTGATCTTCTGCAGAAACATACTGCCATTTTTTTTCTTGCAACTGGGTTGCATTTCTTTAACTAAAAACATAAACTTAATACCTCCAGTCCTCCCCAAACTACATCTCTGCAGTCTTTACATGACAGCCCTTATACCGTATTATACAGTTGCCCTTTCCTTGCTCTTACTCCCTCTGGGCCAGGAAATGGAGGTGAGCTGGGGAGTCAGGCACCTCTTAGCCTCTGTAACCTTAGAAGAGCTCCATGTGTTTGCCCCTCTTCAGTAGAGAAGAGTGCTATTTCATTGGCTGGACCCCTTCCTTTAACTCACTGGAAGTTATATGTCTTCCTTTGCCAAACTGTTTCCCTTTTTTTAAAGCTTTTTTTTTTACTTTTATCCCTCTGTTTCTCTCTGGCTGAAGTTTATGGTTGAGCTCATTTACAGATTTGGATGCACAGACAGAGTCACATGTAAACACTTACAGGAACACATGCAGGCAGCACACACAGGAGCATGCAGTGTTTCCAGCTCAGACCTGCATGGAGACTCTCGTGTGATGTTTGCGTCGGACGGCAGGGCTCCAAACCAAACAGTTTGCTGTAATAACACTGTGACGTGTGTGTACTCGGCAGCTGCCATCAGGGCATTGGCTTGTTGTCCTTGTCAGCTGACGCACTGGTTGTTACAACAAAACAATGTTGTTGGGTGGTGACAGAGCTGTGACAGTTGGATTTAGCGTTAGATTTGGACACTTAGAGCTCAATTGACATGGGAAGTGAGAGTACTTACCTTACTATCAGTCAGTTGTGATTATGTTATTGATCCTTCTTGGAGGTCATCCAGAAAATAGAAAAAAAAAATAAAGAACAAATGGAGGAATTCAGCTCCTGTGGTTTAAAAAAATCAATTTTGGAAACCCAGTCAAAAGAAATGTTATGGTTGCTTGTATAGACCCCTTTTTTCTGTTAGTAAGCATGATGACGTATTTTGTGGACGGAGTTTTAAGTGGAGGCAGAAAAATTCTCTGAACACGTTGGCTAACGCTGGCCAGAAAGTTTTGTTGGCTTGTTTTTTTTAACAATGGCTGAAGAAAATACTCTCAGTATTTCTCTTAGTATGTACTGTCACTCAATCTCCAGGATCACGAGTCTTAGTTGAGAAAGTTAACATTAACCAATGGGACCAGATTAACCAACCCCTACGCCACTGGCGGACTACTTCGGGACGAGTAGATGGCTAGCCAGTCGCTAAATGAGTAAAATTTAACAACTTAATGCTTCATCCACACACTCACTGCATATTAAAGCACAGTGCTATCTCCAGATGAGTGACAACTTTGTTCGGCTCATTTTCTGTGTTGCATTATGCAGCATGGCAGAATTAGCACGCTAAGTTAGCTAAGTAGCCAGCCGCCCGACCAGCGGACTGGTGGCCAACGGCAGCGCTGTTAAGATAAGTTGAGGGCGTATAAATCTTTGGATGCCTATAGATAACTATCCTTCAGTAAAGTCAATGAAAAAGAGAGTCGCACAATATCGGCAAAGGGTTGCTAATAGTTTAGCCTTCTGCTAACCGCAGCCATGAGCCATTGGCTGTGGTTAGCAGAAGGCTGAATATTAGCAACATTTATATCTCTGTAACATTTCGCCGATATTGTAGTTCGCTAGAGCCTCAAATCACCGTTTGTCATCTCAAATATATGTGATATATCTGGATTCTGGCAGCCAACAACAACCCAGCAAGATGTCATTTTCGATGTGTAACTTTAGCCCACTGCTTGTGTTTGCCTCCAGTCTTTCCTTTGTTTTGCCTCCAGCTAACAACGTGATGTAATCATGACGTTGACACAAAAAGGGTCCTATAGCTTTGCATGTAGGAGGCAAACTTCTATCATTGTTGTCATGAATTAATGTGATTTCCCTTTCAACTTACAAAGAGTTGAACTTGAGCCACTCATAAACACAGCGGCAGGAGACATTAAAGGTCTTTGAGCTGACAGGATAAACTAAACCAAAAGAGACGAGGAAAATAAAGATGACAGATACAACTCTGTACAGTACGTGTGCTTGCCAATATCTCTGTTACTATAATTTTCCAGGTGTGCAACCAACCTGACAGCCCCACCTTTCGCTGCTGTTTTCACTATGCTCGTCGGTTAAACAGCAGAGTTTAGAAACAAGCCAGAACAAAGCATGTGTTTCCCACAGCGCCCAAGCTAATATGAATACTATGTGTCATGCTGCAGCCACGCCAAGCCGCCCCGAGGATTTTTAAAAGGTGCGAGTAAAAAAAACACACTCAAGTGATCAACAGGATTTCTCCCCCCACCCCCACCCCCACCCTTTGAGCTATGAGTTCATTGACCTTGTTGTCCACCATCACTGGAACGTATGGAGCTGAGAAACCTCAGAAAGTTTGATTATTAGGAGGGGGAGGGATAAAGAAATAGAGGAAGAGTTAAAGCAAGAGAAAGAGACAGGTGGTAAGGCTATATATGAGAGAGAACTGGTGCATGATTGAAAAAAAAAAAAGAAAGATGTTGATTTTAAGAACAATCAAGCTGAATGCATAAATCCTAAATGCATGTTGTGTTGAAAGATCCTCCCCAGTGCAGTGTGTTATAGTTGGGCTCAGGCCCAGTTTGAGTCAGTATAGAAGAGCTGTACATGGCTTCTATCATGCTCCAGCTTGACGCTGATATATAGTACAGCTTTAGGGTGTAAGGTGTGCGTGTGCGTCACACACAGATTACCACAAGGAACAACTGTACAGTCACATAAAGTACAGAGCATTGATGTGGTTCCAGATTATTATCTTAATAATGATATGCCTCTTGGTGTAGATTAAGAAGCCATGCCAATCCCTTTAACACCTGTAAAAACTCTCATATATGACAACACAAAGTCATTTTGCCTGGAGGCTTGTATCACTCGCAGTAGAAAGCATTTGTTTATGTTAAAGCAAATGAAAGGGGTTACTTGAAGTGACGAACCAAAAGATAATTATCATCCGACTGCAGTTCCCCTCGGCTCTGTTGAATGTTAAAGCACCATTCAGCTCCATGTTTTTATTTTGTGGCCCGCAGCTTGACTGTTTTGGTTCACTCCCACCGCTCTCATCAACCTCTCCAGCAGCAGCTGTTTTTTAGCCAAAAGCTCTGATAAACCATAAAGCATGCTGACATTAGCATTTAACTGAAAGCACCATTGTGTCTAAGTGCAGTCTCTCAAGGCTGCTAACACGACTGCAAACTTGGCTGTTTTGTTACAGGAAGGTGACTGATTATCTGTATTACTGGGAGTATTTCTTAGCTCATGTGATAAAAACATCACCTGAATGTGTACAATGCAAAGAGATGCAGGGCTACCAACTAAGTAAGCTTAGATATGGCTATATATTTTCAAAGGGGTCGCTTGACCTCTGACCTCAAGATATGTGAATACGAGTCTCCCCTCCCCCTTTACAGACATGCCCACTTTATGATAATCACATGCAGTTTGGGGCAAGTCATAGTCAAGTCAGCACACTGACACACTGACAGCTGTTGTTGCCTGTGGGGCTTGACTTTGCCATGTTATGATTTGAGCATATTTCTTTATGCTAAATGCAGTACCTGTGAGGGTTTCTGGACAATATTTGTCATTGTTTTGTGTTGTTAATTGATTTCCAATGATAAATATATACATACATTTGCATAAAGGAAGTATATTTACCCACTCCCATGTTGATAAAAGTATTAACAACTTGACAAATGCTACATTTTGAACAGATCAAAAATGTGCGATTCATTTGCGGTTAATCACAATTAACTATGGACAATCATGCAATTAATGGTGATTAAATATTTTAATAGATTGGCAGCCCTAGTTCATAAAGATAGTTTTGGGGGAGTGGCTTTGGAGGGAAGCCTGAAGGGATGGGCTGTCAGTGTTGCCGACTTGACAACATTCCCACTAGATTTAGCGTCTTTTGGAGTTAGTGCTGCTTGCTACTTTCATTGGAAAAGAGTTGGCAACACTGGGTTGGGTGTTTCAGTTGGATCGTTTTTTTTTAATCTAGAGTACTCCCGCAAGTTAAAACAGATATTCTCTGGCTTTCCGACTATAGGCCAAGTTAACAAGATTAAAAGATTAAAAAGATCTCAATACCAAATGAGTCCTCAAGTCTGAGTGTTTGTTTTGAGGTTCTTAGCTTTTTAGATTCCACACTTTGGCTGTATAAGCTCTGTCAGTTTTTATTGGACCATTAAAATGATGAATGGGCTGGTTGTGTAATCCATGTTTAAAGTGGAAACGGTTTGAAATAACTGTGAGTGACGTCTTTATATCTCTTTGAATTATCACCTTCAGACCTTCTGTCGTTGCTACTGCTACTGGAAATGTGCCAGGGGAAATAAATCTGTCTTACAGATTAATCTGATCTTAACAGCTTTACTAATATATACACACATACACTCGTATAAAACAGGCACTACTCTATTTTCCACTTAACCCCTTCACTGTCATGATATCTAAGCTGGCCGGAGCCCATAGAGACCAGAGCAGAGCAGGCCAGGAATAGAGTGGGTCTTGGATTTGCAGTTAGCTACTCATGTGCTGAGCTAAATATGGGATGGCTCTTTAACTTCACGGAGAAGACGCAGGGGCAATACACACGTACAGTGCAGCGTCACACCTCTCAGATTACCCACATACAAAACAGTTTGACATTGCCTCTATGTTATTTGGCAGTTTGAAGCATGACTATAGGAAGTGCTGTATACAAACAGGTTCATTTATGCACAGAAGTGGGAGAATTTCAAAATAATAGAGAAACAGTTAATTGAGTGTTGATTGATTGCGATTAGGGAATAAAACACAAAAATTGGGGGTAACAAGTGATGAAGTATTGTTAAAGAGATGCAGAATTTTTTTTGACGAATTTGCTAAATCACATCCTGGGTTTCCTTCTGGCAGGTTCTCCCGGTCCGACGAGCTGTCCCGACACCGGCGCTCCCACTCGGGAGTGAAACCATACCAGTGCATCGTCTGCGAAAAGAAGTTTGCCCGCAGTGATCACCTGTCAAAACACCTCAAAGTCCACCGCTTTCCACGAAGCAGCAGGACAGGACGCTCTGCAAACTGACTCTGCTGACCCCACTCTGACAGACTGACGCTAAGCGGAGAGGGGGGGGGGCTGTGCTCGCGTATGTGTGTTTGTGTGTGACGAAAGACAGAGGAGGTGGGGTGGGGGGGAGGGGAGGGTGTGGGGTGGTGGGAGTGGCGGGTGTGGGGGGGTTCGAAAGTCCAAACACCTTTAAAGGAGTCTGTGCAGGACTCTTGAGCTTGTGTGTGTTTATGTTCAAATGTGTACGCGTGACGTACATTCATGGTACTGTTATAATTTATTGGGTGGCGAGGAAAAGACTGTAAAAACTGAACTAAAACAGAATACTGTTACTTGACACAACACCCTCACAGGTGGAATAAGCTTCTTGTATATTACGACTTTTTGTCTCACTCAAATCTTTTAGCTGATCCAATTTGAAGAACGATTTGCTACTCAGAGTATTTTTACACTTTGAGGTGTGTGTTATTGATACTGCTTCTGAGTCAAAAGCCTTATCTAAATAAAAAATGCATCACTAAGGGGTCTGCGACTATTTGAAACTAGGGATGCACCGATGCCGGATGGGATATCGAGCCAATACTGACTCAAATAGCCGGATCAGGTATCGTGACAATGGGGCCGATCTTAAATTCAATTCAATGTTTATATACTATATACATTATATACTGGAATTTTAATTCCTGGTTAAGTTTTGACCAATATTTTGCTGTGTTGAAAAGGTTTACACCTGTATCGTAATTCCTGTTAATTTTGAAGATTTTTTTGCAAGTTGCTGATGCCCGATTTATTGTTTTTAATAATAAATAACAATTCATTAAATTTACATCTATGTATTTATTAATTACATATTATTTTACACAAGTTAGGAAAGCGATGTTTAAGTCAAGACTGACACATAAAAGAATGATCCCAGTAACTTCCACACAGTGAGGCATACAGCTTGTTAATTTAACACCGGTATCAGATCGGTACTCAGTATCGGCCGATACCCAAAGCCCAGGTATCGCTATCGGTATCGGGACAGAAAAAGTCAGATCGGTGCATCCCTATTTAAAACCCACAGTTTTATTATACTTTCCTGGAGCCAAATGTTGTTTTAAAGTAATAGCAAAAACTCATCGCTTTATGGCTTGAATTTTAATTTGTTGCTGTACAACAAGAGCTAACTGGACATTGGGAACTGTCGGGGGCCTTGGTTTAATTCTCCCTCGACAGACGGCAGACTAAATGATGCATCAACATTCCTGTAGCTTTGAATAAGTGTCTTTGCTGCTTTTGAGTCTCGTTACAGGAAAAAAAAAAAACGAAAAAAAAAAAAACTGTAGTAACCTCAAACACAAGATCAATGCTCATTTTGAATTACTGCTCAACAACAAAGATCATGTCACTATGTAATTTGCACTGACACACATGAAATATGTGGTTGTCTGCCCACAGTAAGTTATTTAGTACAGTTATACTGTGGTCTGACTTCTCACTGTTCTGTAACACTTTTTTGTCACATCTGGTCAAGAGACTGTTTATCAGAACATTCTTCTGAATTTTTTTGGATCAAAACGAATTGGGGCGCAGCTACATACAATATGCAACCCAGTCTCACAGCAGTCCCTGAAATAGTCATGAAATTGAATCTATTTGATTCTTGTACATAGACACAAATATGCCCTTTTTTTTGTGACGCTCAGCATGACTTTCTACAACGTATTTTTATGCATTTTCCTGCAAATGTCCAGCAACACGTGACGCATGTGTCAGTTTTCGCCCCAGTCTTTTCAAAATAAAAACACGTAGTTAGGTATAGGAGTAGATCGACTTGGTTAGACTTAGGGAACAAAACTACTCAGGTTAAGGAAAAGATCAACGTGGTTAAGCTTAGGCAACACACTACGTAGTTAGGCTTAGGAAAAGATCAACTTGGTTAGGTTGAGGCAACAAAACTACTTGGGTTTAGGAATAGATCGACTTGGTTTGGCTTAGGCAACAAAACTACTTAGATAGGTTTAGGAATAGATCGACTTGGTTAGGCTTAGGCAACAAACCTACTTAGTTAGGTTTAGGAATAGATCGACTTGGTTTGGCTTAGGCAACAAAACTACATAGTTAGGTTTAGGAATAGATAGACTTGGTAAGGCTTAGGCAACAAAACCACTTAGTTAGGTTTAAGAAAAGATCGCAATGTGAGTTGAAAACACACCGGAAGTGGCGTAACTTAAGTACTTAAGTTACTTGACAAAAAATACATACTTAGCTTTTGGAAAAGATCGTGGTTTGGGTTAAAATAACTCCAGAAGTGCCGTAACTGAAGTACGGAAGTTATGTGACAAATACATCAACTTTGACTTGTGGTTTCACACGGGACACAAACACTGTTCACCGCTCTCTATACTTCCCAGTTCCCAATTACGTGGATTACATACAAATTGATTTTGTGCTGACCATCACAAAAAAAGTGAAATTCGAGTCTATATATACAAATCAATATATTCAATTTTGTGACTATTTCACAAACTGCTGTGCGACTGGACTGTCCAATGATTATCTGCAAAATATAGTACTTCCAGAAGCATGTCTGTTGTTCTGTCTTCCACTCGTGATACATCACAAACATTTGTTTTCTGGTTTCATGATGCCATATCATTTAGTACTTTATGTCACTTTATTTACTTCATATCTCTGCTTTCACAAGAGGCACGAGGAAAGGCTGGTGTAAGTCGGACGCATTGATTCACACTGGTCTTGAACATATCAAATCTCTTGCCTACTCTCTTGCCAAGTCAAGTTTATTTTTTCCCTCTTTTATTTCAATACAGATTAATTTTCCATATCAGATGAAATGATTTACATATCAAATTGAAGTGGCTTTTTTTTGCACTTGAGACTGGAATTATGTGCCATTACATCCCCCAGAACACCATACACCCACCAGAACACCATACATCCCCCCCCCCCCAGAACACCATATAAATGTATTAAAGCGAGTCTATGTAACTTTAGCTGAACACATCCCCTGTTGCCACAAATGCAATTACAGCATAATAGTGCTGGTAAAATGTAGCTTAATATGCAGACACAAAGCTATCATTCGTCATCATAACGCCTGATTTTATTGAATCTAGAAAGTGAGTGCTTTATTGCTTATGAATTAAACATCATTTGTAAAAAAAAAAAAAAAAATGTGTTATGTCTTCTTTAAAAAGTTCCGAAGACTCGCTTTAATATAAGTACTATTTTGTTTCTTAAAAAGGCATCAAGTAAAATATTGTTCTCCCATTGAAACCTCTTCTCTTGCCAAATCAAGTTTGAGTTCCTCTCCCTTCAACAAATTTCATAAAACGAAAATTAAATTTGTACTAGCTGCCCATTTGTTGAGACTGGAATTGTGTGTGCCGACAAATCACAGGGAATCTTTATATATCCCTTTCATTGACTTTGGTTAATTACTTGTTACAGCATATTCATCAAAGGTAAATAGAAAATTGAAAAATAATATCTGTCCCTGGTCTTGAACATCAGATCTCTTGCCATGAAATGAGATGCCTTTGTCTTGTACTGTAAGGGAACAGTGACGGTTTTGCTTTTGTCATATTGCATTTGCCTGTATAGATCGCTTTAGTGTGTGTCATTCTGCATCTCAGTTGAATTAAACCAAAATGTGTCATGGGAGGGAGTTCAAACATGGTTTCCTGTGCCATACAGTTGACAACATTCAGTATTGGAAGAAAGGAATGTTAAAGTTTGAACGAAATGTGTTTGATTTGCTGAAACCTACAATGATTGACGAACCCTTTGAGTGTCGGGTACGCAGCAGCTGAATGAGACGCTCTATGGAAGAAGTGTATTATCGATGTCAGGCATTCCTTCCATACGATCAGAAGAAACACTTTTTTTTTTTAATGGGTGTCATACGTGAGCCCGTGAATGTATGTAAATACTGTATATGCATCTAAAATGAGAACTGAAATATTCTTCTAGTGATTTCTGTGATTGTGAAAGATTGTTTTTTTTTAAATATGTAAAGAAAGAGTACATAACATGATAATTCAAATATATTGTGAAAATGTGGTAACTTTGCTTTTCTTGTCAGGTTTTTACAAAACACATTATTGTTAAAAGGCTCATGACATGTTTTCATAACACATCCATGAATCAGAATTTATAATACATTTCCCCCCGCCATGCATTCTCTTAACATTTTCTTGACTTGCACACCCACTTTGTCAGGTGCAAATTGCAATACGGCATAATGTATTATGAAACATGATGAGTATGTTGTGTGCTCTGTAAATACGTTACAAAGAAAAAAAGTTGCTCAAATGTTATATTTTTGTTTTTGTTCTTACGTAAAACACATTTACAATAAAAATCTAAAAATAAAAAATATTAATTCTATTGTTGTCTTCGTACTATTCAAAATATTACCAGTCATTCTCAGCTTTTATCACACAAGCATCCTATAGTCTTTTTTTTTTGTACAATGCTGTCTTGATTTTTCCTTCACTTTGGTAGAATTACAGATACAGTATGCTTGTTGGCCCAAGATCGTGTTTGATTCAGGCCAGGTTTGGGGAACCCTCTGAGACCCACAATAGACCCGTTTTTGTCTTTTTAGAAGGGTACAGGGGGTCTTTAGTGGGAGATAGTAGGTCAACAGTAGATGTCACATAGAAGTGGTGTGCATCATCTGAAAGCTTGGAGCCTGAAGATGATGAGTTGCAGATCAGCACTGTATGCCAAGATGTTCTGATCATATATCATAAATCAACATGGATTAATTAATCAATTAATGAATTAAAATAAGTTGTAAAAGTGTATTAGGGCTTTGAAAATGATGATAGAAATATATGATGGCCATTCCCATACTCACTTAAGTCTCAGAAGTTATTGCAGCAAGTTTGGGGTTGATACTATTTGTTACACAGATTTGGTGCTAAATGTAACAATTTCTTACCACTCAAAAAATGATTAAAAATGCTCAATAATGCCTCCAAAAGACAACATTAAAACACCAAGACCTTGAGGAACACCATAGAAAAAGCCATGCTGTGATTTGGTATCAAATACTTCTGACATTTAGAGATTTCTGCAAGAATTGTATTTTTTGGCGATTGGATGGCGAGCACTTCTGTTGTGTAAACTGCTCAAAACTCCCTTATTGTCAATATACTTTAACCTCTGAATGCCCTATAGGTCTCCAGTTTGACGTCTCTTTTACAATGGGGTCTATGGGGAAATGCTTTTTGGGCCGCAGAGAGATTTTTCACTGCAATACCACGAGCACGAGGGAGAGGCAGAGGAAAATGATTTTTTTTTTCACAGATCATCTGTCTCATCTTATACTGTACAGGATATAGTGACACTTTTATAAATATAACTTTTTATATCATAATTGATTAAAGTGACCGACTGCAGCTTTAAAGGTCAAAATAAAATCCTATATACTATATATAAGTAAGGTTAAGTGACTCATTCAAATATATTGTCCTTGTTCTTTTTATCCACATACCACTCTGGGAAAGAGAGAGAAAAAAAAACAGTTTCCCGTAAGGTTACATAAGAAACATAAAGCTGGGAAACGTGAGAAATGTCAAATAGATTTGTACCACATGGCAGATTTGTATGGAAATTATACCCCCATTCTCTGCTCTCTCCCTGCATCCAGGCTCATTCTCTTTCTCCTCACCCACATACTCCCTCCTTCTTCACAACATTTTAAAGAATAGCTGTGGATGTTTGCTGAGTCACTGTGTAAAAAGCAGAGAGGTATAGCGGCTAAGAAAGAGGTAGCGGCCAACAGCAAAAGCAAGCTGTGTCTGTCTGTGGGATGTCTGTTGTGGATATAGATCATGTTGATTTATGAGTCGGTGCAGTCTCAGAGGCATTCTGGGACGCAGCAGAAGGATTTAATTCAACACATCTGGATCTGAACCGCACTCTATTGGTTGCTTGTCTCTGGTTTAGCATTGAGGCTCCTTTTTCTGTTGATGTCTGTGGGTTCAAGATTTCCTGAAAGATGAAAAAAACATTCAGGTTACTTATATTATCAGACACCAATAATAACCCAGGCATACTTAACACTGATTGCTTGACAATGCCATGCTGAGCATGTATGAACATGCAACAGCAGAATCCAATTATAGCCTTACACCATACTGGTAACTTATATAACACAACATACACAACATACACAACATGTTGACACAATACTAAAACAGCATGTTAAAATGTAAGACAAAGTCTCCTGGTCATCTTGCAATTGGATTTAATTTAACTTGGAAAAAATAAATATTTGATTATTTTTTTACTTTAATAACAACTGACAGGCACATTCACATTAGACATTAGGCTAGTCTTAATCAGAGTAGCAGGAACTGTCAAGGCCACGGCCATACTTCCTCTGTGTCTCTTGTTTTCCCCTGTCTGTCCAGGCCGTTCTCATTCACAGGGCACCAAAAAGCGAGGCTTTGTCAATATTATTCTCTATATGTATGATGTGAAAAATGTATTTTTTTTAATTGTCTGTTATGTCTTTTTTTAATCTATATATTGTGGAAAAACTAGTTCAGTTTCTACAAAGTTGCTGAGTGACCAACATGTGTGTGTACTCTTCATGCCGCGTGTCAGTGTGTTTTATGGAGCAGGAGAAACAACACACATCTGAAGGTTAGACGCAAGTTGCCCTGCAGCGAACTATAACGGCCCATGTGCTGATTTGACATGTGGAATCCAGTGATAACTGTTATGTAACTGCTTACAACTCTCAGCCAAGTGCAGACCCAGTGTGTGTGTGTGTGTGTGTGTGTGTGTGTGTGTGTGTGTGTGTGTGTGTGTGTGTGTGTGTGTGTGTGCGTGCGTGCGTGTGTGTGTGTGTGTGTGTATGGGCGTGAATGAATGAATGTGTGTATGTTTGAGAGAGAGGAGTAAAATGCTAATGAAAGAACAAAAGGGAACGCACGAAAGAGGTGCGTTGCAACATCAGTGAAATCAGACTGTCAGACTCCGTCAGCAAAAGAGACAAAAACTCTGTGTATGTGTGTGTGCGTGTGTGTGTGCGTGTGTTACCTTCACAGCTGTACTTTCTCACCTGGCAACACAGAACTTTGTTGCACGTGTTGCCTGTGCTATCAGCTTTTGAAAGCAACAAGAAAGTTGCATTTTTTAATTATTTTACAATTTCTGGCTGATAACGATCAACTGAAAGCCTCCAAATGTGATGCACTGTATTTTTTGTTTGTTTGTTACTTAATGGATCCTGCCACTGTGCTGTCTAATGTAGGTGGTTGTGAGACAGCCAGGTCAGTCGACAGTCAGTCATTGCAGTTTCCATTTAATATTTGTCCCATTATTTCCTCCTCTCTCTGTCTCTCTCTCTCTCTCTCTCTCTCTCTCTCTCTCTCTCTCTCTCTCTCTCTCTCTCTATTATGCTATGGTGTTGCAGTAAGTAAAAAACGCTCATAAAATGAATTAGGAGTGTAGAAACTACGGCTGTCAATCGATTAAAACATTTAATTGTGATTAATCGCATGATTGTTCATAGTTAATCGCGATTAATTGCAAATTAATCACACATTTTTTTATCTGTTGAAAATGGACCTTAAGGGAGATTTGTCAAGCATTTAATACTCTTATCAACATGGGAGTGGGCAAATATGCTTGCTTTATGCAAATGTCTATATATATAAAACAACACAAAACAATGAAAAATATTATCCAGAAACCTCAAATCTGTGCACTGTGCTAGCATAAATAAATATGCTCAAATCGTGACATGTCAAACTGCAGCCCAACAGGCAACAACAGCTGTCAGTGTGTCA
Organism: Sebastes umbrosus; assembly: GCF_015220745.1. Lineage (NCBI taxonomy): Eukaryota > Metazoa > Chordata > Actinopteri > Perciformes > Sebastidae > Sebastes > Sebastes umbrosus. The sequence goes on from NC_051274.1 coordinate 6,712,412, forward strand.
GTGTGCTGACTTGACTATGACTTGGCCCAAACTGCATGTGATTATCATAAAGTGGGCATTTCTGTAAAGGGGAGACTCGTGGGTACCCATAGAACCCATTTTCATTCACATATCTTGAGGTCAGAGGTCAATATATATATTATATATATATATATACGTATATATATATAATATATATAGGTTATGGTGTCACAGTCAGTCAAAAACACTCATACAATTAACTACAGGAAGGAGTGTAGAAACACAGTTGTGTCGACACTCAAAGAAACTGTAACATTTGTTTTTATCACTTTATTATACATTGGCCTTTTCCACCTAAATCATGTCTGATTAGTGCATTTCATTATAAAAAAAATCAAAGCAGAAGAAAACGGTGTTTTACATGTGGAGGCTGCGATCTCGGGCACACAATGTTATTTTCCTCTGGCAGGCAGCTGGTGCACTCGCGTAACCATACGTTGGACTGAGATGGGTCTCCTATGGGTCCAGCCAAATGCCAGCACATTTTGTGGGATTGGTACTTCATTTTACACACAGGGGTGCACACAGGGCAGGAGAAACCCTCTCACACAGACACATACATGAAAAGACACACTCGACAGAAACCAAACCACACCAAGTTGCACACGTTGTACAGCAGGCGTACAAAAAGGGCCGGTCAGTAAGTGAGTACATACCGTACTGTACAGAGACACACGCGCTCACGTGGAGGAGTGAAGAACTCTCCTGTATGTCAACAATGGGAAGCTAACCGGCCAACTGAGAGCCAAACCTACGAAAGCAGGAGGGGTTGGAGTCCACTCTCAAGCATTTTGGCTATTTGTGTGTTTCAAAGAGCCCACGTCTTACATAATCCCCACAGGACACTATACGCAATGGGCGGACACAAAGAACCTTCCTGAGGATGGAACCACTGGAGCTAACAGGAATCTTGCTGTGTCATTTTCACGACTGACTTGAACTCTGCAGTTCCCTTTTCATGAGGAATACTCTGTGTCTGTGCTTGGCATGTGTATCGTCTTACTTGTTACAGTCTCTTACAGGTTTATTAGTTGCTGCTACTAGCAATAAAAGCTGTAGTAGGCAGATTGGAGCAAATATGATTAAAAAAAAAGTTATTTTTATAAAATGATTACTATACGCTGACAGTAGTGCATGAGACAGGTAATCTGAAAAAAATCATGTCCCTCAGTGTCCTCCGGTGCTGCTGAGAACCCATTTTCATTTTCCCATTTTTCATATATCTTGAGGTCAAAGGTCAAGGGACCCCTTTGAAAATGGCCTTGACAGGTTTTCCTCGACAAACTTTAGAGCAAGTTTGGAGCGTAATTTAACCTCCTTCCCGACAAGCTAGTATGACATGGTTGGTACCAATGGATTCCTTAGGTTTTTCTAGTTTATAATACCTTCTATCTTCACTCTAGCTTTAAAACTGAGACCGCTACAACTTCCGAAATATCAGTTTCGTTAATGCGTTAAAGAAATTAGTGGCGTTAAAGCAAATTTGTGTCAATTACGCTATCACGTTAACTTGACAGCCCTAGTTGATTCATATTTGATCACCCTTGACCGCTTGATCGGAGTTGGCGAGTGGTTGACAGCTGCCTCTGTTGAATGAACAGCCAATAGGAACGCTCTCTCTCTGAAATGACCTGTGATTGGCCAAAGTCTCCCGTAACGGGCTAGATTTTTTAAAGCCTGAAAACAGAGCCATGAGGAGAAGCAGAAGTCTAGTTTTCTCTCAGAACACTTGAATTACAATATGCTGAAAGGTTATTATGGAATTTTTGCCCAATGATGCCAAAAACATACTACCTACAGCAGGTTTGATAGAAGTCCCTCTGTCGTACTTCTGCACCAAAGAACACAAGTTTGGGTTCTGATCCCAAGTGAGTCAATTTGGCACCACACCGGTCACAGCTTATCACAAATTAAGTCCTTGTTTATGTACAAAATGATCTGAATCAAAGACATGCCTCTGTATTACGGCATTATGCTTCATGCAGTTAAGACATGGAAAATTGCCTGAGGGGAGAGTGTTTAAGCCATTTTCAGGAGCCACATAACCATCAGCCCTCAGTAAAAGTTTTGGCTCGCTTGTTTGAAAAAGTTTCCACTGAGACTATAGTAGCAATCATACTTCAATAGAAAGTAGTCCCCGATGAAAACTGTTGGCGGCGATGTCTCTGGATTAATCACAGGACACTGTGTTCATCAGATTAGGAACAAGTATCCAGATCCTTTACAAAATACTACATTAACCTACAAGTAAAAGTTCTGCATTGAAAATGTTACCAGAGTAATGGTACAGCAGTATTGTCAAATAAATTTTGTTATGACCCAGAGGTGGTATGAACATTTATCTATGTATCTGTGTACTCTAATGTGCTCTGTGCAGGATTTCTGCTGTGTGTGTGATGAGCTGCCGGTGAGCTTGGCTGATTGGCTGATTGATTGTGTGTGAGTGTGTTCCATGGAGCTGTCTGGTGCAGCTTCAAAGCGAGTGGTTTAAAAGGCCGGCTTCCGTCAACTCCTGCAGACTCTCCTCTCTCCGCTTCCAGCCAGACTGCCAGCAAGCATTCACCATTGTGAAAGCATTGAGATTTGTTAATTTATATAACAGCCCAGGCTCGGTAGGGTAGGGGTGGGTAGTATTTAGTTTTAAAACTGTTTGCGGTTGTGAGTTTTAGGTTAGTAGTTTGTCTTTTGTTTCCCTTATTTTGAATTGGTCAGTGAAAGGGTATTTAACTTTAGTTTCCTTCTGTTTATTTATCGTTTTGCTGTCAGCCCACACTGAAGCTAGGTCAAGTTATTAAATAAACTAGGGCTGTCAAAGTTAACGCGTTAACGTAAATTCGTTTTAACGGCACTAACTTCTTTAACGCTTTAACGCAACTTGCGATTTTTAGGTTGTAGCGGGCTCAGTTTTAAAGGTAGAGTGAAGATGCTGGTATCATATGAAAACCTAAGAAATCCATCGGTTCCGACCACGTCATACTAGCTTGTTGCAAAGGAGGTTAAATAATGCTCCAAAGTTGCGCTAAATTTTAGCGAGGAAAAAACGTCATGACCATTTTTAAAGGGGTCCCTTGACCTGAAAATGGGTTCCACAAGTCTCCCCTTTACAGACATGCCCACTTTATGATAATCACATGCAGTTTTGGGGAAAGTCATAGTCAAGTCAGCACACTGACACACTGACAGCTGTTGTTGCCTGTTGGGCTGCAGTTTGCCATGTTATGATTTAAGCATATTTTGTATGCTAAATGCAGTACCTGTGAGGGTTTCTGGATCAATATTTGTCATTGTTTTGTGTTGTTAATTGATTTCCAATAATAAATATAGACATACATTTGCATAAAGCAGCATATTTGCTCACTCCATGTTGATAAGAGTATTAAAGACTTGACAAATCTCCCTTCAAGGTACATCTGGAACAGGTAAAAAAATGTGTGATTAATTTGCGATTAATCGTGATTAAATATTTGAATCGATTGACAGCCCTAGTTATTACTTATTGTAATATTGTATTATTGTTATTCATGCATAAACATGCAGCGTTTTAATGCTGTAGCTGGTTGAGAGGGAGCAAATTTAAATGGCTTTACAAACAGTTATATTTTTACAACCAGAACGTTTTGAAAATGTCAGTAGTTAAAAAACATAAGCATATTTTCTTGACTCACTGATCTAACATAAACTCTACATCAAGTAGCTGAGCATGGTGACAATTTGTCACTGAGATGATTGACACACACCTACGGGGAGAAAGGTGAAGTCAACGAAACCGGCAGTTCAAAGGAGTAGAAAAGGAGTGCGGTATGCAAAGGAGAAGGCTGTCAGTTTAAGCATTCATTTCCCTCAGGCAACAAGCCGTCAACTCACCTTGTAGACAAGCTCTCCTCCCTTACTTTATCTGGCCTCTTTTTTGTTTTATATTTAACCCCTCTAAACCATCATTTAGACCAGGGGTGTCAAACTCATTTTAGCTCAGGGGCCACATGGAGAAAAATCTATTCTCAAGTGGGCCGGACCGGTAAAATCATGGCATAATAACTTAAAAATAACGACAACTTCAGATTGTTTTCTTTGTTTTACTTTGGTCCAAAATAGTACAAGCACATTCTGAAAATGTACACATCACAAATAATCCTCTTGACAAAACACTTCAAGTTAGTTGAAAATTCTGAGGAAAAAATTGGTGCAATTTCAAGAACACAATGCCTCAGTGATTGGAACTTTAACTTCGTCTCAGTGTATCTACAAAGCCATTAAACTTTAAGTCACAGCCTATCTGGGATTGAACAAAATACGAAATAAATAATAAATAAATAAAACAACTCTTCTAGGTATCAAATACCTCATTTGTCATTTCCACATATTAATCCTGTGCTAACTCAACAAACCATACAAACTGAGGTAGACACTATTCAAGAGGGTTGAGTTGCTCCCTGCCTTGTAGGCTAAACTATTTATTGATAGAAAAATAAAAGCTGTGCAATGCATGAACAATTTCAACAAACCAAACTTATGAATTGAAGTGACTGACATAATTACAGTAAATCACACACTGTTCACTTTCTTTAAATTTCCACAGAAGACAATCATTTTCACAGAACTATATCAGGGTGCAGTGTCTCATGCAGCATTTTAAGTGGGATTACCCATTGTTTATTTCACTCCTGAAACCTGGCATCTTTTAGCTTTCACAAGTGCATCAATATCAGGCGTCACATCCTGAGTGGCAGCCAATTTCAGGATGTTATTCAAGTGCTTGTTCGTGAGCCTTGAGCGCAGATTTGTTTTATTGATGCTCATTACAGAGAAAACTTGCTCACAAAGATATGTGGTTCCAAACATGCACAACACTTTTGCAGCAAGGGCTGTCAAGTTGGGGTAACGTGGCAAGAGATACTGATAAAATGTGTCCAAGCCAGCTGCAGGAAATTTGCCCTTCAAATCTGAGTCACACTGCAAGTCTATTATTTCAAGTTGGATGTTGACGGGCAGATCAGAGGCATTCGCGGTGAATGGTGAGCAAAAAACTTTGAAGTCTTTCTCCAGTTCACCAAAAATCTGAAAACGTTGCTCAAACTCCCGCAATAGTCCCGTTATTTTATCTTTGAACCGCTTCATGTCTGCGGCATGTTGGGTCGCGCACACATCTTTCAGACAAGGAAAGTGAGCTGCATCACCACCTGCGAGTTGCGTCTCCCACAATGACAGCTTCAACTTGAACGCACATATGCTGTCATAATACTGCATGACAACTTTGTTGCGCCCTTGCAGCATTTTGTTCAAGTTATTCAAGTGCTCTGTAACATCCACCATAAATGCAAGGTCCTGCATCCATTCTGTGGATTGAAATTCTAACACTGGTTTGCCCTTTTTTTCCATGAACTGTTCAATTTCCTCTCGTAATTCAAAGAAACGCCTCAGCACAGCACCTCGGCTTAACCATCTTACCTCGGTGTGGCCCACAGTTGTGGCCTTTCTCTCTGAGAAGGCTGTCAAACTGACGGTGATTCAGGCCTCTGGATTGGATGAAATTAACAGTTTGGACGACCACCTTCATGACGTTATCCATCTTTAATGACTTGCAACACAAAGCCTCCTGATGCAAAATATAGTGAAAAGTCCAAAAATCACGTTCTCCATTTGCAGTCTGCACTTTCTCTCTGAACTTTGTCACAACACCTGACCTTTTTTCCCAATCATTGAGGGCGCACCATCTGTAGCCAGGCTGACAGCGCGGGACCAGTCCACTCCGACCCTGTCCAGGGCGCCGACGAGTGCGGTGAAAATATCAGCTGCTGTTGTGGTATCCGTCATTGGCACCAACTCCACGCACTCCTCGGTGACGGTCAAAGTGTCATCAACTCCGCGGATGAATATGGCCAGTTGCGCAACATCTGTAATGTCAGTGCTTTCGTCAATTGCAACTGAAAACGCAATAAATGACTTTACTTTGCGCTTCAATTGGCTGTCCAAATCCGCCAAAAGATCAGAAATCCTGTCTGCAACTGTGTTTCTTGTCAGGCTGATATTTGAAAAAGCCTGGCGCTTTTCAGGGCACACAATCTCCGCAGCCTTCAGCATGCATGTTTTCACAAATTCCCCCTCACTAAATGGCTTTGAAGCCACTGCAATTTCATTAGCAATAAGGTAGCTGGCTTTCACTGCAGCGTCACTGATTTCTCAGCTATGAGTAAACACAGACTGCTGTTTCTTCAGACCCGCCAACAATTCATTCACCTTCTCTCTTCTCTGTTGTCCTTGAAAGTTGTTGTATTTGTCGGCATGAAGAGTCTCATAGTGGCGACGAACGTTATATTCTTTCAGCACTGAAACTTGCAGTAAACACAACAAACACACAGCTTTCCCATTCACTTCTGTGAATAAATAGGAGGATGACCATTTTTCTTGGAACAGTCTGCACTCTGCGTCCACTTTTCTCTTTTTTGACAGAGACATTTTGGGGCAATGAGGGTGCCAAAGCACGTAATGTTCAAATCGGGCAGGCAGAATGACAAGCTAGCTCCGGACTGGCTGTAGCCTACTTCCTTAGCCCCGGTATAAACAGTTTGCTTGCTTAACAGAATTGGGATAAAATTGGTTATTTGTCCCCCATAAAAAATTAACAAAAATCAAAATTAAAAGCTGTATTTATTCTTAATCAACTGAATTAAATCATAAAATGCATTTTTTGAACTCTTTTTGAAATTAAATTCATCAATATATTCATCAACAAAATCGCTTATATTGGTTCCTCTATGCTTGATCCATTTTTCAAGACATTCCATGTGCTTTCAATACTTTGTGTATGTACTTCTGGGTTGTTTGGATCTACAAAGTTTTTAGAGTGATTTATTGTCCTGTGTATGTATCCCATTTTTTTTAATATTGAAGTAAGATTTCCAGCAATCAGAAATGATTATTGAACCAGGAGCAATATGTTTCTCAATTAAATCCAACAAAGTTTGTTCTTTTCTATCAGGTACATGGACTAAAAATCTCTTTTTTGTTTCCCTGCAAACCCCACCAAACATCCACTCCGTTTTTAGTATTTATCCTCTGTTATACTTTCTACGCGATATAACAGTTTCATCGATTTCGATCCTTGCTGCAGCGGCCCAGGGTTCGAATCCGACCTGTGGCCCTTTCTGCATTGTCTTCTCTTCTATCCCCCCCTTTCACCACTATCACTGTCAAATAAAGGAAAAAGACCAAAAAAAATAATCTTAAAAAAAAAAAAAAAAAAATTGCAGCTCCTTTTTATGCTTTGCAAAATCATCACACAATCTACACCAAATATCTTTTCCCAGCGGAGGAGAGCTTCTCGTGACACCCAGGGATGTATTAAGATAACTGGATACAGCGTTGTAGCGTGGGCTCCTGTTCATTCCTATGAAAGTTGCTCAGTGGCGCATGAAGCCAAAATGGCTCGACTGCCAAGTGATAAAGTACCCGGATCTTCCGCATCCATTGGGCCGATGGAGCAGGAGCAGTAGCGTTTCCTTTAACTCCGCCTCCCAACCCTCAGTCCAGCATCGGTCTGAGTCTCATTCACATGAACTGAGGAAGGAAAACGACTCTGGAATCAGCTATTAGTGCATTTTACAACATTTAGGACCTAATGATTTAAATAAGGGCTATTCAATTGTTCCTACTGGGAAGTTGATTTACCTCAAAGAAAACGTGAGTTACAGACGTCTCTTTCCCAATGTAAGTCTTTGGGAAAAAGTATTTTTTGGGTCCAATGGCATCACGTGACGGACACAGAAGTTGTAGTACCACCGTTTGGCCCCTACGAAAAATTTGCTTCAATGCCTGCCGTTCTTCCTTGGGGCATGGCGACACCGCTGCGTGGTTTGAGCCGCGCGGCGCGGGACAAACCACTGAAAATAACAGTTTTCAGAGTGCTGTGGTGCCGTTGTCTCGTTGTGTCTGAAAGGGTTTTCAGTGAGTGTGAGAAGCGGAGGGAAATGGAGAGTACTAAGAGAAAGAAATATTCAAGCAGGGGCAAATAATGAATGGGTGAAAACTGATAAATATTAGCCTAGTTTATACCAGAGATTCACACAAGTTCACACCAGAGGGGCGAAGTATGCAGTTTTCTTCCCTGAGAATTAAAAGTAAAATTAAAAGTTGGCCTGTTTTAACAAACAGTGCAGTTGTGCAGTGTACTTATTATTTTGTTTTTTTCATTCTTTAAACGTCACCAGGAAACAAAGTCTCTGAAACTAACATTTTTGGCAAGTATGCCACCCACTGAATGGTAAACTCTTAGATATATCACTGCCTCTATGCAATATACAATTATCTGTAACAAAATCTGTCACAGATAAGAAGAAGAAGTATACTTCTTTCTTAATATTTTTCTTTTCCTATCTGTCCACATTACCATATGTTTTACATTTTAGGCATTTGACTAGTGACTTACAATGAAGGCAGAGTAGAAAGGAGAAATCAATAATTTTTCTTCTTCCTTTCTTTTCTCATTTCTCTCGCTCTCACTCTGCCAGTTTGTTCTGCCTCATTAAAATCACCTTTAGCTGTCAAAGAATCATTGGGCAGAGGGCCAGAGAGGCCACGCAGTCATGAGGTTGGGATTGGAGCGTGACCGCCAGACCCAGGCTACAGACATTCAAAGCATTTTTTAACCGGTGTGACATAGTGTGGTGGCATCACAGGGGAGCATACATTGCAGTATTACTTCACTGAGAGCTAGCTCAGTGTGAATTACCTGCTTGGCAACTGTGAATGTGGGATCATGTGAAATGATTTAACTTAAACCTGTAATAACCAGCCCGGTCCCACATCAGTTCGTGAAATGGTCACGAAATTGAATGTATTGATTTGTGTACATAGACACGAATTTCAAATTCTTTTGTGATGGTCAGCGCGAAATCAATTCGTATTTGAACCGGGAAGAGTAGCGAGCGACAAACGCCGCGTAGGAAGGAGCTCAGGGTGGAGGTTTGGGTAAAAAAACACAAGACTTTTGCCCATAAGACCGGTTTTCATGTCCCGTGTGAAACCACAAGTCAGAGTTTATTTATCATGTAACTTCTGTACTTAAGTTACAGCACTTATGGAGTTATTTCAACCCAAACCACAATCTTTTCCTAAAGCTATCTTATTAGATTTTGTCACATAACTTCTGTACCTAAGTTACATCACTTCCGGTGTTATTTTAACCCAAATCGCAATCTTTTCCCAAGCCTAACTAAGTATTTTTGTTGCCTAAACCTAACCAAGTCAATCTTTCCCTAAGTCTTACTAAGTAGCCTAGTTTTATTTTGAAAAGAGTGGAGTGGTTGCTGGTTATTCGTAGGAAAAAGTACTAAAAATACGTTGTTGAAAGTCGTGCTGAGCGTCACGAAAAAAAAGGAAAATTCATGTCTATGTACACGTATCGATTCAATTTTGTTACTATTTCATGAACTGCCGTGTGCTGTAATAACAGATTGTTTGGGTACTTGGTGGCAGCCATGCAAACAAGCTGTAAAGACAACAGTGATGTATTATCACTTAAGTTGATATAGATAATGCAGCATTATAATTATATTGTCATGTTTTCTAGCGAATTATAGTCAGTTAAAAAATGTTCACTCTCTATTATCGATTGTGGTCTCGCTCCAATATGTTCATTTGCTAATCGCTAACTTTTTCTGTCTGTCAGTGCTGGGCAGGTAGTGGACAGGTAGGTTCAGCACGAGCAACAAATCAACAGCTGATAGTTTGGACTCACAGCTTGAGCAATGGATTCAAATTTTGACCCAGTCACGATAAAAGTATCTTCCATAGAAACTTATGAAAGCAACCTGCAGCACTGTCCAGTATGCTCAAATTTATAAGCAATATTTTTGCCAAAAAACAGAGATTTTAACGTTTTGTTCTACGACATATAATACATAAAGAAATACCCCACTTCTGAATTTTGAAGCCTTTATGTGTCTTTAAAAAGGCGGTTGCTTACAAGTGGCTAAATGAGACTACTAAACGTCATCACGCCGACTAGGCCGCCTTTACGGCCTCTTTGTGTGTACTCATGCGACCGTGGTGTTGTTCATTTATAGCCTAACGTTAGCTTTTTACTTCTGGTGATTGCATTCACACTTCAAAAATCATAAAAGGGGTGTTCATTTGTGGAGATTATCTTGCTAAGTAAGTATCATAATTGTTTGCCACAGAGTTTATTGTCTGCAATATTCCAAAACCCAATGGAAAAACCCCATTGGAACTCAGGGCGATGCTAACTTCCTGGTTGGACTACGAAGATATGTCATTCTTGGAGCACTCTATATTGCCCCCCCCCCCCATCTGTGTATCTCCACCCACGGCTTGAGAGCTACCTTTGCAAAGGTGCGCCATATTTTTCTCTCAAGCCAGTCAGAGCAGACTGGGCTTTTTCGGGAGGGGTGCTTAAAAAAGGAAGGCGCTAAAACGGAGCATTTCAGACAGAGGTGTGAATACAGGTATATTCAGACAGACAGTATGAGAAAAGATAATGTGTTTTCTGAACATTAAAGCATGTAAACATGTTCTCATAGAAACCCAAAATCAAGTATGAACCTGAAAAATGAGCATGATATGTCCCCTTTAACTTCTCAATTTCTTGTGTGGTAGGCCTGTCACGGGTTAGCCTGTGCCCTATAAAGTAAGATGCAACGCACACACACAGTAACGCCACCTCCATCATATATTAAATCAAGCCGGCTTGGAGGTGTCGGTGTTAAGTGTTACCGTAGCATCAGTACTTCTCAAATGTCGGGAGGCCCGCCGACAAAGTAATACATTTCTTAATGGGGGTCATAGTGTTACAAAGCATAAGTGTATTTATGAATTACACACAGGTATAAGTATTGATGTTGAACATTTCCATTTATTGTAAAATGTAAATTGTTTGTCACCCTTTCTTCTATGCTGTAGATGTGCTCCTTGGTTTAGACCTGGACTGCCGAAACGCACAGGAGCGTACCAATAGCTTATGTAAGGGGGGTTCCCAGAGAAGGTACTAAGTACGGTAGAGTTGGAGGGGTGTTTTGGGGGGTTGACAATAGGTAATGTAATTTTAATTAGTCTGAATATTTACTTGCCTCAAAATGTTATATTAAATGTTTTCTAATTTAACTAAAAATTATGTCCTATTTTTTTGGACTACATATTATTATGCTGTTGTTTGATTGATTATTAATTATTATCAATATTACTTAGTAGGATCCAGCTTCATAAAAGAGGAGGCTGGAATACCTGGAGGGGGTTCAGTGGAGAGCAAACCTCGATGAGAGACAAGCCAGATTGGAGAGCTGCAAGGGCCCAAAATTTAAAGGGGCATAGCCTATGCTGTATCTTTATATATTTTTGTCATTTTGCTTATTATTTTTCATTATTTTTGAAAAACCTGTTTCTTGGATGCCAGGCCTGCACTGTACATATTTTTGCACTGGATTGTTGGTTTCCACTATTGTTAATAAATACACCTGGACTGCTTAACTGGAATTTTTCTCAGTTTTTACGCCTTAGCCACTCGGCCAACCTTACAAGGCCTATCAGAGATAAAACTGCTGTTAAAACTTTTGGAGGAGTTTTGGTCCATTAGTCACAAGATATCATTATCTGTGTCTCCAGTACACAGTAGTGTCCAGTGTACTGGCGATCACTTAACAGGCTGTGATGTAAAGTGTAAATGTGAGCACTGGCTTCATCATGTGTTTATCTAATGAGTCATACCCCCTGAGGGAAGGCCACGATGACCATAATCTATCCTCAAAAGCAACTGCAAAGACACCCATTCTGCTGCCTGACAGCAGTGTGTTTGTGTCGGTGTTTGTGAATTAGTGTGTGTGGAGGGGTATATTTCGGTCCGTGAAAGCTTTCGTGTGCCCATAAGTGAGCGTATGCACGTGTGTGTACAAGCATAGGCATGTTTGCCAGCAGGCCTGTATAGTATTATCAGTTCTTGTCACTGGCAGAGCAGAAATCCTCACCTCCAGCGTGCAGCCCCTTTAAAACATTGCATATGTGTTTGCCTTAATTAAGCTTCAATTAGCACTTTAACACTGACACCTCTTTAATGTGTTTCTGATCCAGCGTGTGATTTAGTTTCTCTCTCTGTTGCTTTTCCATTAATTCGTACAGTGCCTCTATAAAATGAATGATTAAGTCTTGCAAAGCATTTCACATAAAAGCAGTGGCTTGTTAAGCAGTTTCAAATGTTTTGACGTGTAGAAGAAGAAGAAGTAATTAGTCATATTGAAAGATTCTGCAGCTTTTAATCTAAGGCCAATACACTGTGACTTCAATTACTAAAGTGAAACTGAAGGTGTAGAGGAGGTGGTGGATGAGCGCAGAGCTTGTCCAACCTTGGCTCAAGAGACTGGAGTTGAGTTACCTGAGTTCTTTGACCTTAATCATATCAGATAACAAGCACAGATATTCTTCTTCAAACCCACAGTCAGTGAAGTATATCAGATGACGTAGTAAGAGCTCCAGCCCGGTCACACTAAATGGCGTATGAATGACATGGTACTTCGCAAGTCATTTCGCGTGCAATAAGAACGCCGTTCTTGCTTTTGACGTGTCATTTATACGCCATGTAGTCTGCACTGCATCAATATAGCATAAATATGCTACGCTCAGAGCTAGTGATGTAGAATAAAAAATGTGAGAGAGTGCTTATGGTGGGTGGGTCCAACAAACACAGGACTTTCAACCAGGAGACCGGTGTTCAAGACTGGTGTTTTTGTCCAAGAATGTTTTTGAGACATGATTTTTTGTGACGTTTCTGACGTGTTTTCTATACTTCTGTTAAGAGGTTTCCGTACGTACTTTACTTAGTTTACAAACTTATTTTAAGCCCAACCACGATGTTCTTCCTAAACCTGCGGCCATTACCGTAGTTTTGTTGTGTGGCGTACAAACGACACGCGAAAAGGCTAAAATGCATTCTCATGACACGTGGAATATCCTTGTAATGTCATGCTATTTATACGCCTTCCCATGAGATCGGGTTGATAACTCGCACAGCTAGCAGTGGTCATGCTAGCGCAGATTAGCTCTCTAGCAGTAGTACTAGCTCAGCTGCCACAGATGATGGCATTCCTCTGATATGTGGCAGACCAAAGGGAAAGCCTTATCACTTTTATATCTCAGTTGGAGGAGCAAAAAAGAATGTTTTTGGATAACTGAGTTTGGCCTGAGGGCCATTGATGTGGAAGCCTAATTAAACCAATGACGCATGAAACGGCATCATGTAAGTTGAAGCCTGGACCTGTTGCCAGAGGTAATGCCTTTTAAATTTAGATTTCCAGGAAAAGAAAGAAGCAGAGAGTAAGAGGAAAATATGTGTTTTAGTCACAGTCACTGAAACAAAAATATTCTCCCAGCATGCAGGGTGTTTTCTCTGACCTCTGAATAAATGGATTTACATTTTTTCAAAGCATCACTTCGAAGACGTCATTGCGCCCCAGCCCTCAAATCTTTCTGATGTTGGAATTTCCAAAACAAGGACAGTCACGCAGCGATTGCCCCTCTTTTGTCTTTTTGGGACACTTTCGAGCATGGCCCTTCGGAATAGCTACAAACACTTTTGTCTTTAATTTGATCTTGTTTGGTTGATACTTTGTACAAAAAACTAATCCATTAAATGCATAGGTGTGATGGGGACTTGCCCTATTTGCGACCTCAGCACTCCGCACATTAATCTGTGATGTGGTCACATAGCGTTCCCGTAGGAGAAAAAGTCAAAACATAATTTTTTTACCTGTTATCCAGCAGCAGCTTGCATCTTCAAAGGTATTTTTGTGATGAAAAGAGATGTCCCGAGAACGATTAAACATTTACCTTTAAAACACTGAAACTAGAGTTGTCAATTGGTTAAAATATTTAATCGTGATTAATCGCACAATTGTCTGTAGTTAATCGTGATTAATCGCAAATTAATCACACATTTTTTTTTATCTGTTCAAAATGTACCTTAAAAGAAGATTTGTCAAGTATTTAATACTCTTATCAACATGGCAGTGGGCAAATGTGCTTGCTTTATGTAAAAGTATCTATATATCTGTTACTGGAAATCAATTAACCATACAAAACAATGATAAATATTGTCCAGAAACTCTCACAGGTACTGCATTTAGCATAACAAAATATGCTCAAATCATAACATGGAAAACTGCAGCCAAACAGGCAACAACAGCTGTCAGTGTGTCAGTGTGCTGACTTGACTATGACTTGCCCCAAATTGCATGTGATTATCATAAAGTTGGCATGTCTGTAAAGGGGAGACTCGTGGGTACCAATAGAACCCATTTTCATTCACATATCTTGAGGTCAGATGTCAAGGGACCCCTTTGAAAATGGCCATGACGGTTTTTCCTCACCAAAATTTTTTGTAAGTTTGGAGTGTTATTTAACCTCCTTCACAACAAGCTAGTATTACATGGTTGGTACCGATGGATTCCTTAGGTTTTCTTGCTTCATTCTCTTCACTAGCTTTAAAACTGAGCCTGCTACAACCTAAAAATCGCAAGTTGCATTAATGCGTTTGAAGAAATTAGTGCCGTTAAAGTTAAGTGTCTATCCATTGCAATAATATATTCTCAGGAAAGGACCAGAGCAACGACTGACTTGATGAAAGGAGATAATGTGCATGTGAACGGCAGGGGGCCGGAGAGAGAAAGAGACAAAAGAAGTTGTGTTTAGGAAAACTTGGATATTTGAGTTGTTAGGGGGGTGGGGGGGTGCAGGGAGGGTTAATTTTGTCAGCATGTACCTGCAGTGTCTCAAGTAGCCGCAGTGTGAGCAAGGACCCCCTAACCTCATGCACACACACTCTCTCTCTTATGTAATCACGTGCGTGTGTGGCTTGGCTTACAAATATATACGTGCATATTCCTGCACATGGGAGCCATAAAAAAAGCAATACATTCACCGCCCTCCCACCCTTGCCACCTTTTACCACACGTTATTTACGGCTACACAGGACCTCTGCGGCTGCATTATACTTATTTACACTCACTCTAACAGCACTTTAAGAAAAGAAGCCATGAATTAGAGGCACACACACAAACACACACACACACACACTTTTAAAAGGCACAGGAGAGCACTGTAAAAAGGAGAGCAGGGGAAACATAACACACTTGTGCCGAGCGCTCTCATTCCGACTTGCCCTCAGGTCTTGTGAATGTAAGGAATTCACAGCGAGGGGTGGAAGAAAAAAAAGCTGTTTGCTGGCGCTGCGTCTGCTGTTGTGCAGATGGAGAGATGTGTAACGCACGTTCAATCAACACACACACGTGCACCCGGCAGGAGGCTTTTTAACCAAACTTATACTGTACACAGGAACATGCACACACAAACACACAGAAATAACGTGCAAATGTGCAGAAGCACACGTACATACACTTGTAAGCAACAGGAGGCCTTTTAAGTAAACCCATAATAGCTTTCATCATCTGGTTTCGCCTAGCATGTTCTAACACAGACTAACATCTGTCAGGCCAACTGTCATGTATCACACACTGCAAGTAGTTTTCTCCTCAAGACAAATACTGTCTTATGAAGGATTCAAGACTACATAAACAAATAATTAATTCACTAGGGTGCTACAGCAATGAGGCTTAAAATCCGTAAATGAGTTAACATTTTAGCACTTCCGGTTCCTTCGTCTGGAAGTCGATGTTTTGTTTTTTTTAATGGGTTTTTAATTAGATGCCTGAAATAAAGTCTGTAGTTAACTCAAGCTGAAGAGATTTTAAGGCTTTGTTCTACGACATAAAATACATCAATACATACCCCACTCGTGAATTTTGAAGCCTTTATGTGTCTTAAAACGAGTGGGTAAACAGCCTTGTGTGTATTCGCGCTCATGCGACCGTGGTGTAGTTTAGTAACATTAGCTTTTTACTTCTGGAGACTGCATTCATAGTTCAAAATCATAGAAGTGGTGTTCATTATTTTGCTGAACAAAACACATAAGTATCATAAACGTGTGTTTGCCAAAGAGGTTATTTTTTGTAATAATCCTAAACCCAATGGAAGAAATCCCATTGGCTTTTTGTTGAGGAAACCCAGGGAGCTGCTAACTTCCTTGTTGACCTACAATCATTCCTGTAGCACTCTATTATTATCTTGTAAAAAGAACAAAGATTTGTTGGGCAATTTGCCCTTTGCTAAGTCTCGCCCCCAGAACGCAGACTGGCCAATTATTGCGTAGCATCTGCTCCATAGACTCTCATGCAATCGTTTCAGATCTTTTTTCATTTTCAGGCTGGTTTTTGTGGATTTGAGCTAGTCACGGTTAAACATTGTAACGTGTAACAGTGATACTCATTACCCGGAGAGGTTGGAAGGAGATTTACATTTCTAAAATGTTTCGTTTCTACGTAAAAACTAGGGCTGTCAAAGCACAAATTTGTTTTAACGCCACTGATTAGAGTTAAGATACTGGTATCATATGAAACTACAAAACCTAAGGAATCCATTGGTACCAACCATGTCACACTAGCTTGTCGTGAAGGAGGTTAAATAACGCTCCAAACTTACATTTAATTTTGGCGAGGAAAAACTGGCTTGGCCATTTTCAAAGGGGTTCCCTTGACCTCTGACCTCAAGAATGAAATGAAATGGGTTTCATGGGTACCCACGAGTCTCCCCCTTTACAGACATGCCCACTTTATGATAATCACATGCAATTTTGGGGCAAGTCATAGTCTTGACTTGATGTGATGGTTCACTTTTACACTGCGATCTGTTGGCTTTAGCTTCTCTCTTTGTATTTTTAACCTGTTTTCGGTGCTGAATCAGTTTGACATCTTGAATATATCCTTCAAACGCATATTGTAGACCAGTCTGCTTCTCTCTGAAATTGCTTTTTCTTTTTTCCAAAAGTTAGCTAGATAGTTAGATTTAGTGGGCTCCATGCAGCTCTGACAGCTTGATGGAGTAGAAGTGGGGGGGCGGGGCTTAGCGAAGGGTCAATTACACGTTCCCCTCTATTACCCTTATGGACATGCAGTGTTTTTCCAGTGTTGATCCCATGTCATATCATGGTTGCAACTACATACAGTTTCGGTAAAAATATGAGCTTCTGCGTGATTCGTGTAAATCTGAGGATTTTTCTAATGTCACTTACCTGAATGTTGCTGTTTAACTGAGCTACAGTAGCTTTACCCTGTCGGCACTTTGTTGGTGCAGCAACAGCAGCGACCCACTGGAGGTAGTTTCGTCATGTCCTCCCGTATTTATGGAGCTATAAAGTCTGGGTGCGTAAGACACTTTATCCCCACCAGCTCCAGCTCCAGCTCCAGGTATATATATGCTTTTCTGTGGCTGACCTCTGATGTCCATTCGGAGGGGGACAACAGAGAAGATAATCATCCTACAGGGATAAATGAAGTATTGCAGTATATGGTTTTTGGGTAGGTTTTTCCCTTCATCTTCCTGCCGTACTTGTTTCCATGAGTGCTGGCTTGTGTTCACTGAGTTCACCGAGTGTGGTGGAAAATAAAGTCAAAACACAAGCCTCTTTCATAGAACACCTTGGGAAGTTTACTTTTCCTGTGTGTGTATGTGTGTGTGTGTGTTTGTGGGACAAAGAGAGAGTGCTGTGTCTTCATGCATGTGTGGTGGTGGTGGTGGGTGAAAGTCTCAGTAGGCAGTATGCAGCATATTTATACACATACACACACGTGGGGGGGGGTTAAAGGAAGGGAGCGTTTTACCTAATAAATCTCATCTGGTCGACTTTGTTCCGCTACTCAAATTACCTCCCAGTCATTTACTGTAACTCAGTGGAGTTACATTGAATTTTAGCACCGGTTTCCCCAAAGAGTTTGGTTTTACGGGATGTCAGGAATCACAGGACGACTGCCCCCATGTCTTTATTTAGACACCAAAAATGCTGGCACTGTAGTAAACTCAGCCACCATAATAGCCAGTGTGTGTAGAAGATACAAAAGCAAAAACAAAAACAAAAAAGATCCCTCTACAGTGTTTAACTCCAGATTTACTCTAAAGAACGGAGCTCTACACAGTGGATCACAAAGAGCTGCTGCTTACAATGAATCCTTCTGATGCAGTATATCAAATTGAGCAAAGGACTGAGAGATAAAAGAAATGGAAACTCTGCTAAATGGCGTGCTGCTATGAAATGAAATGTTCTGGCTCAATACAATGCCTGTGGGCCACAGCATGTGGCTAATTGAACTGTCTTACATCACTGATACTCTCTCTTCCTCTCTTGTGGAAAACATTGTAAAAAACCCTTTTGGGGATTTTTATGTCTTAAAGGTTATATTGTATAACATTTTTACGTAGGCAAATCATTTTTAAAAATAATACATCCCAGAGCCGAATGAAAGTAAGACTTTCCCTAAAAAAAAAAATTAAATTGACTGCGAATTAATCATTTAAAAAAAAGTCCAAAATGATTTTTTTTTTGTTTTTTATCTTTGTGGAAGATATCTGAAGTTTGGTTCCCACTTCTAACAAAGCTTGTGAGCCAATAGTAGAACAACGTTGGTATAATGTTTTTTTGCCGGTGATAAAGTTCAAGATTCACTTTATTGTCATTTATTATTTGTATTACACAGAATGAAACAAAATATTGTTTCTCACCAGCTCCTGTCAGTGCATTAAAAAAGATAGAATAAATAAGCATTAAAATTAACAATACCTAAATAAAAAATAAGCAAACGTTTCAAACAATAACACACAATTTAGCAGTCGTGTTTAGCAGCAGAGAAAAGTGCATTAATGTCCTTAGTAAAGTGCTGTTTACATCACTGTTCCAAATTGTCTTTGACAGGTGACTAGCTATCAAACTGTTTCTGTGTTAATGCTGGCAGGTTGGATGTGAGTGTGTGTGTGTATGTGTGGGGTGGGGACACAGTCCATTTACAAGCCTTACAGCTTTTGGGAACAAGCTGTTCAGCATCCTGCTGGACCTGCAGCAGGATGCTCCTGTACCTCTTCCCGGACGGCAGGAGGGAGAACAGGCCGTGAGAAGGGTGGTGAGGGTCCTTATTGATGGAGGAAGCTCTGCGAATGCAGCGCTGCTGGTAGAAATCCATCAGTTAAAGGGAGACGGGCACCAATGATTCTGCTGGCTGTCTACACAATCCTGTTTAGCTGCCATTGTTCGTAGGCTCTGCAATCGCCTCGGAAGACTAGAAAAGCGCTATATAAGTCCAAGTCCATTTACCATTTTGTTCATTGTTTTGCTGTCCACCCACCCTGAAGCTATGTCAAGTTATTAAATAAAATAGGGCTGTCAAAGTTAACGCGATAATAAGTTTTAAAGCTAGACACTGGCGTCATATGAAACTTGAAAACCTAAGGAATCCATTGATACCAACCATGTCATACTAGCTCGTCGCAAAGGAGGCTCAATAACGCTCCAAACTTACGATGAATTTAGACGAGGAAAAACTGGCATGGCTATTTTCAAAGGGGTCCCTTGACCTCTGACCTCTAGATATGTGAATGCAAATGGGTTCTATGGGTACCCACGAGTCTCCCCTTTACAGACATGCCCACTTTATGATAATCACATGCAGTTTGGAGCAAGTCATAGTCAAGTCAGCACACTGACACACTGATGTTGGGCTTGAGTTTGCCATGTTATGATTTGAGCATATTTTTTATGCTAAGTGCAGTACCTGTGAGGGTTTCTGGACAATATTTGTCATTGTTTTGTGTTGTTAATTGAGTTCCAATAATAACATACATTGCATAAAACAGCATATTTGCCCACTGCCATGTTGATAAGATTATTAAATACTTAACAAATTTCCCTTTAAGGTACATTTTGAACATGCAATTAACTTTTGATTAATCACGATTAAATATTTTAATGGATTGACAGCCCTAATAAAAATGATACCACTTTAAATTGTTAATTATTGCATGCCTTTTGAAGATTACCCAGTCACCTCAATAAAAATACAACTAAAGTACATTGCAGATGGCATGCCCTCTCCTTATGTAACACTCTTCATGTTTTCTCTGCACAAAGGTAAAAAATGTGTTCAACTTCTATATAATAATCTCCTAAAATGTTATAATCCTATGTTTATCCTATTTATCACATCAGTGCCATCAACCTGTTTACATTTTAAACAGTAGTTTGTTTTATGACACAAATTGCATTTTTGACTGCTCAATCAAATGACAGTAAAAACTTCAACAGTCCTCCCGGCTGAGGCTCGACCACACCCGCAGAACCAAAGACGGATTTGTAAGGAGACTCTTGGCGGTTGGCTGCGCCCCATGGGTGGACAGGCCATAATTGAGGAGTTTATTGGTAGTCATTTGGCCCAAATGGGGAAGAATTATTTGAAATTACACTAATTAAGGTTGTTATTTGGATCTCAAATTCAGTCAGTTCTTATAACCCCATCAGGAGGCCACGGGTTAGCTGAACACACATAGTGGTAATGTTAATATTCCGACGAGGTACAGTATATGTACAAATTCATGTGCACACATGCACACTGTGACGATGGCAGGTAAATGAAGGCTGTTTACTGAGCGACAGTGAGATTTAAACAGTCTCAATGAGGAAGTCAGTCATCTCAGGAGCTCAAGTTATTTCCTAACCCTCGCCTTTCATCACCCTATCCTCCAAACGCATATTGTAGACCCTTCTGTCTGCTTCTCTCTGAAATCACGTTTTAGTTTTTCCAAAAATTAAATAATATTTCTTAAAGGAGTGCAATTAGTGACATTGTGGGCTCCATGCTCATAGACATACTGTATATACATAGACGCCACATTGACTCCTGGATCGTAAGTTAATGTGGGCGCCATATTGGACAGGGCTCGTAAACACATACAAGTGAATGGAGGAGCTGCCGTTCTTCTGGATAAAAAGCACTATAACGTCTACATTTCTTAACTGATTTCAACGAGTTGTTTTATATTCATGGGTTTATGATCTACGAGGTGTGACGTTAAGTTAATGTTATGATTTTATTTTATTTTACCAAAAATGTTGGTGAAAAACTGTAATAAGACTGCGTCCGGTTCACGGATCATCGGTCTATCCTTCAATATGGTGTCAATTATTAGGTAATTTATTAAAAACTAGTACTATCATATCACATTTTCTTTTAATCATTTTCCACATTATCAACTGTTCAAGTTAACGTTACATCTTTACAAAACGTTTGCTTCTGTAACATCAGATAAGAGCTAGCTAATGTTCGTTATTGTTAGCTAATCGATATAAGTTAATGCTAGCTTATTGATGTTCATATCTGACATGATATCGTGTTTAAAACATGAAATGTACGATAAGGATTAAAAACGATATGTGTCTAATATTGCAAACAATAAAACTGATGGCATGTCTTGGTTAACAATTACACTATACACTATATTTCAACAAATTCAGATCATAACTAATATTATTATACTAATATTTATTGTTTACCATTATTTATTTATGTACCACTATTTGCCTGTTATTCTGATTGCTCTTATTAGTAAGTACATAATAATAATTGCAGTAGCAGGGTTAGCGGTAGCCTATAGACTGAAAGCATGATCGCTAAAATGTAGAGTGGTCCCTGTAAAATATAATATAATATAATGTACATGAAATGTCTTCCTTCAAGTATTAACCTTAAACAAGAAAAATAAGCTAAATCCATACTTGACAAACGTGAGTTTTAACAATTCCTTATGATAAATGAATTATTTTCCTGAGCGTCTAGCAGCGATTATAGCTTAACTATCCAGATTCTAAGTAACTGGAGACAAAACTTTATTTTTCTACTCCACGTAGATCATAAACCCTTTAATATAATAACTACCCATCAAAATCAGTTGAGAAATGTAGACGTTATAGTGCTTTTTATCCAGAAAAACGGCAGCTTCCCCGTTCATTTGTATAGGGTTACAGGCCAGTCTTGCCTGGTCCAATATGGCGCCTATATTGACGTATTGCCACAACGGGCTGAAGCATCCAATGCAGCGTCTATGTATATATATGTCTATGTCCATGCTAGCTTGGACAGTTTGACAGAGTAGCAGCGGCTAACAACAAAGGGGCGGGGCTTAGCGAAAGGTCAATTTTTGGCTTACAGCAAACTCCAAGTGGTGAGATATGACCATCAAGTAGTGTGTGTGTGTGTGTGTGTGTGTGTGTGTGCGTGTGTGTGGCGGTGTGTGTGTTAGTGTGTGTGTTGGTGTCAGCTAGGTGATGATGACCTGACAGAGAACTGGCCAAGATACCGACAGTCATCTGATAAAACGTGATCTGTATGTATGCGTGCGTGCGTGTGTGTGTGCGCGCATGTGGTCAGGTTGGCAGGCAGAGCAGTGTTTCCACCAGGTCAGTTACACTGTCATGCAGCCAGAAACAGAGCAGGACTCGGGACTCGGGCCAGGCCAGGGGACATTCAGCCAATTACTGATGAAACAAAAAAAAAGTCATTCACATTTCTATATAAAAAGCCTGCCAATACACACAGTGGACATATTAATCATGTTTAAATATGGTACAGGAAATGTCTGTGCATATTCTTTCATCACTTTTCAGACCGCATCCCGCAGCGTCTCAGATCATTTAATCTTATTTTACTGTATCTTTATATACACTGTATATTAACTTATGTTTATATCACTTTATCTCACTTAATTTAATTGAATGTTTCTTTAATATTAACCCATTTCACCCCAGTGAATATTATGTTATGGCTGGCCCACACTAACAGTTTTGTTCCTATAGTGTGTGAAGAGCAACGATTTGGTCAAAACAGCACACCACACATTAACAGATTAATTCATGAACAACAAGAATGGACTAATGTACTATTTTAATATACAATAATAATATACAACTCTTCTACATGCTACACATTTCTGTACTGCATGAGACAAATCATCTTAATCACATCATATTTACATTTTTAACATTTTAATCATTTTTAACTTATTGCACAAACTCATGGTATCAATTACCAATGATGTATCATGAACACATTTAAGCAACAGCACTTACACTCTGTTTCTCCATCTTTTCAGCATCTCATCCATATGTTTTGTGTTATGTATCAGAATTTATGTGTTATGTAAGTGAATTGCATTGAAACAGTAAATCACATACTGTAATGGATTTGAAAATAGCTTTCCTAAGAGATAATTGAAGCGATTATTGTTGGCCTATAGAGTCCTCTCTGAGTTTTGTGTGTATAGATACATCTATAAATCACATGTTCCCCGTTCCTGTACTGTGTGCCTCACCGGTTACAGCTCTAGTTTAACAACATTATTTAACCGAGACAATGTATGTGTACCAACGTTTAAAACCCTCATAAAAGCATGTTCTTGGAGATGAAAAGACCTCAGCATAGTAGAACACTAAATATTTGAATGTTGCACAGCAGGTTAAGATGAATGAGACAGTAAATGGCACTTTTACACAGAGGCTCTGTGGCTCTGGGTCCATTATCATAGGTTTTTATTACAGCTGGAGGAGACTCCAGGGTCTACTGTAAAACTCAAAAGTACACTCATTTATGATTAGCGTCAAGGCTTTATTTTGCAAGTGGTATATTGCACAGACAAGCATGTGGGAGGATCTGCTAATAGTATTCTGTTACTATAATTCAGGGAACTAAAAGGTGTGCTGTATTTTACATACAGCATTCACTTTGCAGCTGACATGGATTATATTAGTCTACAGTTGCTCGATGTAGCATTATGCATCAACATGCCCAGTAATTTAGTTATCGGTCCCACAATCTACTCCACTGGGGTGTAGTTATTTGCCTGGATGCACACTCACTGTACACAACTTGACCTCCACCAATGTTATTGCACAAGTCATTTTGGATATGTGAAAGACATTCTGTGTGTGCAGAGTTATGGCCATATCAAAGCTCCAGCTCTCACAGAGTTTGTCACCAATGTCCCGCCATGTCCATAAATCCCCAAACAGGATTTGGACTCTATTCTCTGCTTCAGGTTAATAGTTGACTTTTCTTTTTGCGGTTTGAGGGCCTCCCAGGTTGATTTTAATAGACTGAATTTGACGTTTGGCCAAACAGCTCAACCCTGCGGTTTAAGGTGCTAAAAGAACACACACAACGGCCTGAGGCAAGATGTGCAGTTTTGGGGTTGGTGACTTGGATGGTGCTTTTCCAAATGTAGCTCACGCTTACAGTTTACTGGCTATACCTATATTACATTATTTCATCCACTGAAATTAGCAATAATATACGTATTAAACAATTTCATTGCCCAGTGTCAGTAATGTAATCTGATAACTGCTCCTCTTTCAGATCGGCATTACGTCATCCAGAACAGGCTCGCATGACCATGCCCCTTTTGGGGGAAAACAATCCCGTGTCCCTCATAGACGGTAACAGAGTAAACAGAAGAAGTTGAAACATGTCTCTAAACTTCGCTACGCTACGCTGAAGAGTTGCTGTGTAGTTGGTTGCACCAACAATAAATCCGAAAAACGCTGATCTCTGAGGCTACGCTCAAGTTTGGGAGAAAGAAACTCGCTGTCACAGAAGAAAAAAAAATGACAAAAAGCTGTTGTGTAGTGGGTTAACCGAGGCTTTCACACTGAGATTTAAGGCACATATGATACGTTAATATTCACTGTCAGTGTGGTAAATGGCTAAATGATGCTGGTGACAGTTACTAGCATGGTTAGCTAACGTTAGCTTGAGTGTGAGGCTGCTGCAGTAATACAGTCATACGTTAACGTTATAGCAGCATCAGATTGTCGTCTCCAACTAAATCTCAGCCTACAGATCAAACAGTTGGTTATTAACACATTGGTTATTTACAGACAACACTTAGTCTAACGTGATTCAATCAAATATGTATAGAAGTCTGGATAAGCAACATCCGGCCACTGTGTTGGACGGGGGAAGACTGAAGGGACATGGCGGTGATCAACCTTAATTTATTAAGGTATCGCAAACGCTCAAGTTCAGGCAAGGTCGTAAAATAATTATTAGACATGTGTTTAAAACAAATGTTTGAATAACAAGAGATGAATGCATACAAACTTGTCGAAATTATACTCCAAACATACGTCAAATTACATTGTGATCTATGGGGTCTTCGGTTTTCTATCCTCCAAAAGGGCCTTGACTTTTTGCGAAGTACCCATGTGTGCCGGTCTGATGTATCCTCAAGCCAAAGTGCATTTCACACACAAGCCCTCTGAGAACATTCATGCTCCCACAGGGATAAACCCTGTTAATTTTACTAACCACATAACTGCTCCTCTAGAGCCAGCCACAGAACAAACTACTAATTGTAAGGCAGCAAAATGTCAAGCTCCCAAGTCGCTTTCATATCGTTGGATCTTAGGGGAACATTGCAGTACATTGAACTGAATCACTACATAAACATCCAGGCAACTACACATCCAACTCGAATCAAAGTGCTGACTGGGACTGATTAGAAAGTCATCACCTCCCCGCTCTAAACAAGAGTTTGGGGCTCAGCTGCTACAGCACACAAGGCCAGCGATTCCAGTCATTAAAAATAAAGCAACAGTAAATTACACCCTGAATGGCTGCCATAACGACAACACGCTTTTTTTTTCTTTCTGTTTTTCATACAGAGATCCTGCCATTATTATACCATATGTACATTCAGCATCTGGTTTCAATCTGCGTTGTGTGGAGAAGATGGTGATTGTGGTTCTTGTCAGCCAAGCTTTTCTTCTCCTTTTGTTTCTGTATTTCTATGGTTTCTAGTCAATACTTTACAGTGGGATGGAGTGTATGTGTGTGTGTGTGTGTGTCAGGCCAGAAGAAGACTGACAACACTGTAATGCCTTTATCCTCGGTTGGCATCCACCGCAGGGAAGAGGAAAAAGCTGAGGAAACTGTGGAGACTTTATTCAGCAGAGAACAAAAGATACTTTCATTATTAGATTTCTCAGCTTTTCTGGCTCCATCTGCTCAAGCGCTGCCATATAAACACTCAAACACACAATTGTGCATACATGAACACCACTTTCATGATTTTCGAAGTGTAAATGCAATCGCCAGAAGTAAAAAGCTAACGTAAACGAACTACACCACGATCGCATGAACGAGAGTACAGACCACGAGGCTGTAAAGGTGGAAGAGTTGGCGTGATGACGTTTAGTAGTCTCATTTAGCTGCTTGTTAGCAAAACATTGACTTCAAGATGAGGGAACCGGAAGTGCTAAAATGCTAACTCATTTCCGAGTTTTAGGACTCATTCCTGTAGCACTCTATAAGCCCGTCCAATAATTTCATTCCACCTGAATGAGCAGATTTGACTGGCTACCTGGCACTCATTTCGCACTCATTGGAGTCTTCCATAAGCTGTTAGCTTGAAAGCTGTTTACGTTCATAATGATAATTTTGGGGGAGTGGCTTTGGAGGGAGGCCTGAAGGGACGGGATGTCAGTGTTGACGACTTGGCGACTTTCTCGCTAGATTTAGTGACTCTTGGAGCTAGTGCTGCTGGCTCCTTTCTTTGGAAAAGAGTTGGCAACACTGGGCTGGGTTTTTCGGTTGGACGATTTTTCAAATTGTACTCTTGCTAGTTTCTCGGCAATACCGACCCTACCTTTAAGCTGTGTACCAGAGGAAGCAGGGAAAGAAGATCATAGTCCAACAGATGATGCCCTCTGGCAAGCCTTGGATTATGAGGGCAGTCTGGCTGATTTCAACATTTACCAATATCTGTTACAGTTTAACAGATGTGCAGTCTGGTTGCTACACACACACAGACACACACACACACTGAAGCATACATTGTCTGAGGCCTGCATGAAGACACGTGTGTACTATGTACTACTTCAGAAATGAAGCTGCTCTTGACAGGCAGCATTGAATGTGATTGTGTTCATCAAAAACCAAATAATAGCCTTTAAATGTGTTCTAACTCACACAGGCTGCGCCCTCTACTGGACTCTATGGGTACTACTCCAATCACACGCGCACGTTCGCCCACTGAATTTTGCATAAACGTAGCCGGCCAATCAGAACTTTCCTACCGAATATTTGTGTCCTACAGTATATAAGGCGGCGTGGTGCTGCCTAGTATGCATTTCTCTTCAGCAATTGGCAATCGCCAACTGACATCTCGACGCTTAAAGGAACCTCACCGGGACTGATCTTTACAACGTCTGCTTCGAGTGCCTTGGCGCAAGTGTTCAGCAGCTACTAGCCCTGCCTGGCCTGCCAAGCACTGCCCCCAAGATTAGACGCCAGCAGCGCTTGGACAGGGTATCTGCAGACTTTTTAAGACCATTATGAATGCAATTTAAGACCCATGTCACATCCATTTAAGACCACTATGAATGCAATGTAAGACCTACTTCACGTCAATACTGGCAAGAAAGTACTAAGGATATGAAAGAAAATTGGAACCCCGGAATTAATTGCAAAGTAAATTAATTTATTCACTGAAACACATTCCTTCCAGCACTTTTCCCAGTCTTTGTTCCAGCTTTTCCCAGTTTTATAACCAAATAAATATGGGTGACAAATAACAGTCACACTGACATAAGCGGACAGAGCCGGTGGCATGACGCTATGTCCATTCAAGAACCTTATTGCTGGACTGAGACTGAGAAAGCACATGGTGTAGCGGCTTTAAATGATGTTGCAGACGGGTTGTCTACGAGGCGTTCAAGGCCGATGACGAATACAGACTACTGTGATCTACTGGTATGGAGAGTTATTTCCTTTCACACAGGCGCAGAACATACGTGGTAGTTGGCTGTAGTCTTTGTGGTGTGTTCGAGTGCAGCTTTTTGGCCAAAACACAAGCGACTTGAGGCGACGCAACAGTAGGTCTTTGCCGAATTCTTTGCTAGTTTGATGTTGGTTTGGTGTCTCTGGGCCTTAACACCAGAGACCTGAGTTTGTCTTGTCTCCAGTCAACATGCATGTTTCTTTGAACCGTAGAGACAATCCAAACCTTTGAGACCAATTAGTGTGTCTTTGTACTAATGGAGGATAACTTGTCAATTCATACTGTGAAAATCTGGCTGTGCATTTTATTGTTTTCCCTCAACACATAAAGGTTCCTTCTGCCTCATGGTTATATAACTGAAGCTCCAATCTGCTACCAGTATGTCATGTCGACAGTGTTTGTCTAGACATGGCTTACCCAGTATGCTCTCTGCTTTAATTGCTCTGAGAGATATTTCGAAATACAGTCCACTAGTCAGGGTTTTATCAATCATTCATCAGATCTGTATTTTGTAACAGACACCAAAAACGCAACATCATGGCAGAGAGATGGAGAGAATGAGAGGCAGAGTCATTTCTCTCAGTTACAACTGATTTTCGTTCTTATTTCTTCACAGGCACCATATAATTTGTGCTGGAATCTGAAAATGAGACTTCTGAACCTCTTTGGCTTGTCTGAAGGGTAAACAGACTTGTATTGTGGCTGGGGAGGAATTACTGGAGGAGGAGGAAGAGGAGGAGGGGGAGATATGAAGGAGGCTAAACAAACAAAAGAAACAAAAATCTCCAGAGTGAGTGCTCATATGGGAGTTTTCATAAAACTGCTGAGGAAACACTTTCATAAGACTGGCTACTGCTCTTTTCTATCCTTTGCGTTTCACTCATACGTTTTGTATTTTGGTTGGAAATGCTTTGAGCAGTGATGGCATCTGCAGAATGTCCTGCAGGCCGCGAGCATCAGGAATCCCATGTGGCTTAAGACAAAAGGAAGGGCAATAAATATCACAGAGAATTGCAGGAATGAAATCAGAAATATATTCTACAGGTGTGCTCACAGCTATTACATTAGGTTTCTGCTTCTTGGTCTGATTGCTGCTGCACCTGATTCGACTGTTATCAGGACATCAAATAGGCGTTATCAGTCACTATAAGCACCATAGATGTGGGTCATTAGGGGCCTACTATGCCTTCTACATTGTGGAAGTGAAAGTGAAACTTAAAAGTGCTGACTTGACTATGACTTGCCACAATTTGCATGAGTTTAGCATAAACTGGGCATGTCATTCAGATATCTTGAGGTCAGAGGTCAAGGGACCCCTTTGAAAATGCCCATGCCAGCTTTTCCTCACCAAAATTTAACGCAAGTTTGGAGCGTTATTTAGCCTCCTTTCCGACAAGCTAGTATGATAATTGGTACCAATAGATTCCTTAGGTTTTCTCATTTCATATGATACCAGTATCTTTATCTTTTAGCTTTAAAACTGAGCCCGCAACAATCTAAAAATTCAAAGTTGCGTTAATGCGTTATTATCACGTTAACTTTGACAGCCCAAATGGGAACATAATTTTTAGGAGACCAGGCTGGGTATCGAGAGAAGGACTAACAAATTGTTAGTTTTGGTCCCTATTGTTCTAAAAACGTGAAATGAATCAAAATGCAATTACAAGCATGATGTATAATTTCAATCTGATCTAATCTAATATAAACCTTTGTGTCAACATTATCCAATTATTCAGGAATAGTTGTGGAATTCTTCCTCTAAATGTCTTTATTGTTTCAATGTGTGATTTAAATTTGAGTTGGAGTTCCTCCACCCAATGCCCTGCAGTGTCTGACTGCATCCATCATTTGATATAGAACATCAGAAGGAGTGCGTCAATTTCTCTATTGTATCATGAGATGTTACAGGTTCTGGGATTACCTGCTGTTACTTTTGGATTTACTCTCCACAGAACCTGCTCTCAGGACATTATCAAACACGTCTTATTATACATTTCTGATTGCCTCCAGTCTCTGAGGCTTACTGCTGGAGGCACCCAGCAGGGCACGTCTATGGGCGTCTGGGACCAAGTGGTTGACCACAGCAGTGTCCTGCCAAGCCATTGTAATGTTAAAACAACCACTGCATTCCTTGCAGTGCAGCACGAGCTCCGAGCCAGGATTGGAAAGTTACCGAACTCGGGGCCCATGATTTCCCAAAAGCTTCTTGGAGCTCAGATAATAGCTGCTCTGCTGTAAAACTAATAGAAAAAGATTATCTTTGAGTGAAAAGGACTTTGTGAACCCAGGGTTTTGAATTGGTGCATAAATAGTACAGTGTAATAATGCTGGTAAGCATCAGATTGAGATATAAAACACAGCTTTGACACTTGGGTGTGATTCTGCTCTGATTGATAATTTTAGACAATGGTTGCCAGTAGCTCTGCGTATTCTAGGAATGAGCACACACACCCAAATTCCTAGCTTTACTACTACCATCCACTGTGCCAGTTTGCCAAAACTGGGAAGCCATAAAACAATAAGGTTTTGTTCTTCTTTCTGGGTGAGAAATTAACGGGGGCCACATGGAGAAAACTGTCCTTCAAAGTTCATGAAATTTCAGCTTGGTCACAGTTCTTTCCGAGTAAAAGTGGCAATATTTCACATCACCGCAATGTCACTTTGCCGACTTTGAAGATTGGCTATGTCTATTTACAGTAGTTACTCCTAATGCTTGTCATCGTTGCCATGGGGTTGGATTCCACGTAAAAATCAGACGAAATCATGCAGCTTCACCAGAAACTCCTTAAGCTCAGACTTCAGCGGGGCCTCCAGCAGCGACCAGTCCACTGTAGACAGACCCAAATTCGGCTTTGCTGTAGCCTTCGACCTGCAGTCAGAGCTCCGGCAGGAGGTGGAGAGCTCTGTGTCCGGCAGCAGTGGCTCCCCATCCAACCACAAGCAGAGCTTCGCCTCGTTGCTCTGCCGGCTGGAGGCCCAGGCCGTATTGTTGGGCCTGCTGGAGGAAAGGGTGAACCGGAACCAGGACTGCGCGGGGCAGTCTCATTGTACTGCAGATCCAGCTGCAGTACAATGAGAGGCTTTCTCCGGTGCTCGGAAAAACTACCACATTTCTCCACTGGTATTGCCAAAATCAACACAAAATTAAATGTCCTTGTAGTAGTTCTAAAGCGATGATAGGTAGAATGTTTTTGGCATCACTGGGCAAAAATTCCATAATAAGCTTTCAGAATATTGTAATTAAAGTGTTCTGAGAGAAAACTAGACTTCTGCACCTCCTCATGGCTCTGTTTTCAGGCTTTAGAAAAACTAGCCCGTGATGGGAGACTTTGGCCAATCACAGGTCATTTCAGAAAGAGAACGTTCCTATTGGCTGTTCATTCAACAGAGGCAGATGCCAATCACTCGCAAACTCCGATCAAACGGTCAAACTAGGCAGCGCTGATCAAATACGAATTATTTATTCTGTTACTGTAATGCCTATTTCTCACATAAAATGTTGTCAGAAACATCTTGTAGTGTACTGTTTAGCTGTAAAATTAGAAAGTTTGCTCCGGCTGGTGGGCGGGACCTGGTATTTACTTTAACTGATCACAATATGGCATCCGGGTCACAAACGTTCTCATTTTACAGCTAAACAAGATGTTTCTGAAAACATTTTACGCAAGAAATAATCATTAGAGTAACAAAATATTGATTCATATTTGATCAGCGCTGCCTAGTTTGATCAGAGTTTGAAAGTGATTGACAGCTGCTCAGAGACGGCAAGGCTCCAGCTCGGCTCTTGTTTTTTTCCTAGGTCTGTGAAATCTTGCAGATGTTATTAGGAGCACCGGAGGACACAGAAGCCATGATTTTTTTATAGATTACCCGTCTCATGCTCTACTGACAGGATATAGTGACCGTTTTATAAAAATATATTTTTTTAATCATATTTGCTCCAATTCTACCCACTGCTGCTTTAAGGAGGGAAAAGTTGCTAATAAAGTAATAGCAGTAAATGCCTTTCAGCAAGGCATCTATTTGAGCTGCTTGGAAGCCCACAAAAAAAGACTTTGCCTTCTGCTGCCGAAGTGTGCGTGTGTTCTCCATCATAAAAGTTCCTCATTAACCTGAGATTTGAACCTGTGACCTCCTCAGTCACATTTCCAACAGGCTCTGCCAGCCCTCTCAGCTCAGCGCCCAGTTGACTTACAAACATGAGCTGATTCATTAATACTGCTGTTGGCACTGGCTCTGAACCACGCAGGACCTGGAAACTAAATATCTCAAGTGATGCTGTTTTACGTATATAGCAGCATTTATAAGACACTGGTGCAGCTTTTACAGTAGCTTTTCTGTTTTGTTTTGACTCACATGTTCTGTAGTAGGTGATTTATTTTCCTGTACTAAAAAGATCTTTGTCAGGCCGGTGTGTGCTCTGGCGTAATACTTTTCTGTCAACTTTATCTCCATACAGTCATATGCAAACATGCAAACACTCATAAACCAGCCCAGTCGCACAGCAGTTTGTGAAGTAGTCACAAAATGTAATGTATTGATTCGTGTACATAGACACAAATTTCAAATTTTTTTTGTGATGGTTAGCACAAAATCAATTCTTATCCACGAAATTGTGAACCGTGTCGAATAAAGAGCGGAAAACGCAGTAAAGGGACGAGCAGACCGATGTCCGTGTCCCGTGTGAAACCAGATGTCAAAGTTGATTTATTTGTCATGTAACTTCTGCACTTATGTTACAGCACTTCCAGAGTTATTTTAACCCAAACCACGATCTTTTCTAAAACTACCTAGTTGTTGTCACGTAACTTCCGCACTTAAGTTACGCCACTTCCGGTGTTATTTTAACCCAAACCACTATCTTTTCCTAAAGCTAACTAAATAGTTGTTGTCACGTAACTTCCGCACTTAAGTTACGGCACTTCCGGAGTTATTTTAACCCAAACCACGATCTTTTCCTAAAGCTATCGAAGTAGATGTTGTCACGTAATTTCCGTACTTAAGTTACGCCGATCCGGTGTTATTTTAAACCAAACCACTATCTTTTCCTAAAGCTAACTAAGTAGTTGTTGTCACGTAACTTCCATACTTAAGTTACAGCAATTCCGGAGTTATTTTAACCCAAACCATGATCTTTTACTAAATCTAACAAAGTAGTTTTGTTGCCTAAGCCTAACCAAGTCGATCTACTCCTAAACCTAACTGAGTAGTTTTACTTTGAAAAGACTGGAGCGGAAATTGACACGTGTCACGTGTTGCTGGACATTTGGTGAAAAAAGCACAAAAAATACGTTGTTGAAAGTCGTGCTGAGTGTCACGATAAAAAAAAGGGAAATTTGTGTCTATGTACACGAATCAAATAGATTACATTTTGTGACTATTTGAAGAACTGCCTTGAGATGTGTTGCATAATCACATGCATTTCATTTGCATACAGAACGTTCTGTAAACACATGATTTGAATGAATTGCTTTGGATTTCTAGCCAATCTTAGACCTGTAATTGGGCTTAATTTCCTACGTGTTATCCAAATCAGATACTGCAACTTTCACATTACATGCACAGTCAGAAACCTGGCAGACACACAGCGGTACTTTGTGTGTCGGCTGTAAGCCTGGTACAAATCCCACTTCAGATATCAGTGTGGGGCTCCTGTGGTCTCAAACACAGCATCTTTCAGAGCGGTGGATAACTGCATCTATTCCCTGGACACATAAACAGACATCCCTTTCTCACTCTATCTCTCATTTCCCTTTTCTCTCGCAGCTATTATCTTCCCATCTATCTGTCATGTCAGACGAGCCCTTCGGTCCGGCCACACACTCGCCCCATTCACTAGATCAAATTGAATCTTTTTTGTGTAATTGCCGCGGCGCCGTGTACTGCCAAGTGTTTGTTTGAATTGGATGGGCTCTTGGTGCGTTTACGGTAACAGATAGGCAATCTCATCATCCTCCCTCCAGAGAGGTCCAATCCTCAAACCCACTCAGAACTTACATACAACATAAATAACATAACTTATTTCAGTTCTAGGAGAAACAAACTGTGTCCCTCCTTGATGTGGCTTTATAATGCAATTCTACAAATCTAATTCATCTGTAAGCCCACTTTTCAAAGTCTCATTAATATCCATAAACACATCAAGGGAAGTTAATCAAGACGTTAAAAAATACTGGAGCTGAGTGTTCATGGAGGATTTAGGGCTATTTAGCTCTGGGTGAAGTGACTGGTTGTTTCCTTTTAGGGTTTGGCTTTTGGGAGAAATTGGTCTGATTAAAGGAAGCAAGGAGCCTACTCTCCTGGCTGCTTCAAGCAGAGCTTTGAGAGATTTGTCTTGACCATCAATCTGGGTCCATTAACTGCTCTGTCCAGCGAACAGACTCTTATTTAACTTTATTTACTGGATGTCCATTTTTAAAAAGGTTGTAGAGTAAGGGCTCCAAAAAACTCTTCACAGCCCCGAGCCTGGATGAAAAATATTCAGGTTTCTTACCGAGAGACTCAGATATTTCAGTAGTACTCTTTCCATCGTTGGGCCTTCACCAGAAGCAGACCTGCAGGCCATCTTGCATTCTGGGCATCAGCAACAAGGTTGTCAGCTGGTTAAAAAGACTGCTACTTAGGCCCTGTCTACACATTTACAGATATTTAAAAAAATATATATATTTTCCTCTACATTTTGGCCTCTCGTCCACACGCATACAGAGTTTTAGGTCACAAAAAACGGATATTACAATGGTCTCAATCGCTAGTTTCAAGTCTTCTTCAATACAACATGATGTTCATTTAGTAAATTATGGTCCCATTTAGAGTCAAATAGACCATAAAGCAGGGTATGCTTTAGGGTTTTGGCTACCTTGTGATTGACAGGTCGCTACCACAGTGTTGTCCATTTTGGATGTGTTTTTGTCTTAGAACTTTACTTTCAATAATTTCTTGTGACTCCCAACTCGTCAAATACCGCCGTTTGGTCAGTGCCCCTCGGCATCGGAAACTGACGCACGAAGGTACCCTTTAGACAACAGTATGTGACAGACCGGGCTTTAAACTTACTCCAATGTAAACCCAACCGCAGCATTATTCGACGGTCTGAGCAAGTGACGTAGTATTAATAGCGTGAGAGTCCATTCAGGGCGGGCGGGAGGGGTGGTTAGTGGGTGGGTCAAACAAACACAAGACTTTCAACCAAGAGACCGGTGTTTGTGTCCCACGTGAAACTAAAAGTAATGTTGACTTGTTTTGTCACGTCAGCCTTTAGTCACGTGACTCGTCAGTCCCATGAGTCACAAGTCAGTGACATTAACGTCAACCACGGCCGTTTCCTAACCCTAAGTGGTTGTGTTGCCTAAACCTAACTTCCTGTGAAAACGGAAGTTTATTTTGAAAGGACACTGTGCATGTAACGAGCGTATATTGCCACGCCGTCCCCGGTCCGTCCAAAAGTAACGCAAGAGGGGTACCCCGTGCGTCGGTCTCCAACCAAGCGGCCGTATTCGACGAGTTGGGAGTGAGAATGTGTTGGGTGTAATCAGGCCTTAATGCTTCAACGCAGTAGTCAACAGGCAAGTAACGTCACAGGTTTGTGATGGTTGATTGTTTGTGACTTTTTGCACTGCATTATGGGAAAATTTGTGTTTATTATTCAGGGTATAAGGAGAGAATTCGATCATCCATTCCAAAATCCCCTCCAGTCAGCAAACAGCTGACAGTGGTAGCATACTGAAGACATGGAAAATGTGAAATAGTCCACCATATTTCAAACAGGATCATAAACTAATGGTGCCAGCGACTATTACCATTTCAGAACACACTGTCGGCTATCAAACCCTCTGTTTCGTAGGGATCGTACACATCTGATGCACAGGAGCAGGAGGGGAAGATTTTAAGACTTAATAGTTTCAACACTTTCTACCCCCGCGTCTGTTAGTTTGCATAAGCATTTGCCTGCCATGTAGACGCTTCTTGCATCTGGGTTCATATGTCTTTTTTTACTGGGAGCAGTGCTTTCAATATTGAGGCCCGGGATAGTGTTTGTTATAAAACAGTACCTCCCGTGGGATATCTGCTTTCTCTGTTACACAGGAATGTACAGAAATTGAGACCTTGTGAAGACTTCGGAGTAAGGCATCCAAGAGAGAGGTAGAAACACACACACACACACACATACACAGAGAAAGTGTGCCTGAGTTTTGTCCCGAACACAGAGTTTTAAACACTACCACATGCTAGGAATCCAGCAGCGAGAGAGAGTCTCACACACACACATACACACACACATACACACTGTGTACACACATGGTTGCGTCTGTGCATGACAGAGTGTGTGTTTTTGTATTTCTGTTCACTCATCTGAGCGTGTGTGTGAGTGTTGGAGAGAAAGAGTGGACTTAGTTTGACTGTATTCTCCACTGTTGCCGGCCCAGACCAATTATAAGACTGATTAGGCTGTACTTGGCAGAAAACCATGAGGCTCTGCTTAAAGCCCAGTAAGAAACCTAGCCAAGGAGTCTAACGTGTTGTTTAACTCAGTCACTCACACACTCAATGATGCTTATTACAATTCACAATAGTTCTGCGAAAGAATTATGTAATAAGATGCATGGCCAGTCCGAAAATGTGTTTTCCAGAATCTGTCATCGTCGTTAGCGTTACAGTTTCTTCTGTGGTCGGACTATTCTCTGCCCCCTCTGTGTGTGCGTGTGTGTGCGTGTGTGTGTGTGTGTGTGTGTGTGCGTGCGTGTGTGTGCGTGTGTTCTCCATTTAATTTTCCCCACTTTAATATGAATGTCAGACCAGCCCTGGTCATTTCCAAACAGAAACCATTCATTCAGTAAAACGATCCCACATCACGCTCCAGAACCACAATGAGATGAGAAAATCACATCCAGCACATCTCGTTGGCGAATCTCAGTATATTATATTCAGTAGAGACGTCCTTTATGTGAATGGAGTAGAAGAAAAAGATGGAGCCTCCATATGTTGGGTTACGATGTGTGTATTTGTGCGAGTGGGAAGGCTCCATAAAGTGTTGCATTTGACACCTAAAGCAGCCGAAGAATTCATTTGATGTGCTGGGCTGATGAAGCCGATGAGCACTTGAATCCTGTTTGCATACTTAATTATGAGGAGTGCATTATTTAAAGGGGACATATGTTCATTTTCCAGGTTCATACTTGTATTTTGGGTTTCTATTAGAACAGTTTTACATACTTTAATGTTCAATCAAAGCCCAGTCTGCTCTGATTGGCTTGCGAAAAAAAATATGGTACACCCAAAGAACGTATATTGCTAAGAAATGAAAGTCAGTTGTTTGTTCCATTGCAACGCCAGCGCCCAGCAGCAAAGCTACGCCTCCGCCATTTTGGACTGAAAGCGCCATATGAAAGTAAAACAATTTCTATTCTATTGTCATAATTTGAATGTCTCTACCGAAATTTCCTGTGTTGAACGATGAAAATATTATAAATATGCATACTATTTTAACTATTCACTGCTACTTACTTATTTATTTATTCAACTTTTTTGCCCGGCTGCTTCTCAGAGGAGCATAAAGTGAGCGATGGACATAAATGGAAGTTAGAAATGTATAAGAGATTGACAAAATAGCTCTGTTATTCTAATTAAGACCTCAACCAATTAAGGACTGCTCCGGAAAGCCCTACCCGATTTTCCAACCTGACCAGCGTTAATCTATGATCTATGGTGTCGAATGCCGCGCTGAGATCTAGTAAAACCAGAACTGATATTTTACCTGAATCAGTATGCAGCCATAACAGTATGACCACTGAGAGGTGAAGTGAATAACATTGATTATCTCGTTACAATGGCACCTGGCAGAGGGTGGGATATATTAGACAGCAAGTGAACATTTTGAACTTTGAACTTTGTGTTGGAAGCAGAAAAAATGGGCAAGTGTAAGAATGTGAGCGACTTAGACGAGGGCCAAATTGTGATGGCTAGACGACTGGGTCAGAGCATCTCCAAAGCATCTAGCATCAAATTTGCTCCATTTAAGTCCAGTGCAATATTTTACAGTGCAAAGAGCATTTCAAGGATCGGCTCACCTAAAATAGAAAAAAGAAATCCCACTCACCTGTGGTCACTTTTTCATCTGATAGAGAGTAGCATGCGAGAAAAACAAAACAATTGGAATTGCAAAACACTATAGTCAGGTAATTAAGAAAATCGTTTGGTTTTTTTTTGGTTGAACCAACCCTTGTAAACAACATACAAATCTATTGACCCCTATAATAATTCAGGTGAGTCAGTAAGCATAATCTAACCAATGTTTTTGAAACTCTTGAAAATATAGTAGCATAATCATATATCAAAAGCGTTTACCTTGTCATGGCCTACAATGACTGGTTAAACTCCTAATTTTAATATATAAATCCACTGTATTGGTGTACCTCTGGTCTGAACTACTGTATATTGGTTAATGCAGTATGACAATGATAAAATGCATGTACTGATTGAAGTTTTTAATCTACTGTACAGATGTGGTTTTACCATCTGTGAGTTAAGAGTGTCTATGCAGCGTGGTTTGGCCATTGATTATATCAAGTAACAGCCCAA
Source organism: Sebastes umbrosus (assembly GCF_015220745.1). NCBI lineage: Eukaryota > Metazoa > Chordata > Actinopteri > Perciformes > Sebastidae > Sebastes > Sebastes umbrosus. The sequence continues at coordinate 6,750,710 of NC_051274.1, forward strand.
GGTCCTCATGGCACTCTGTCTGCCACTTGGCGAAGAGAAGAAGAGCTTTCTCTCTCATACATAAAATAAATAGTTCACTCTTCTCATCAGATGCATTCACTTTGATGGTTTTCCAGAGTGTGAGTCACCACCGGCAGAAGATTAAAAGCGGTTCAGTGACATTCTTTTGCGTCATTTTGTGTACTTACGCTTGGACTCAAACAAGCAGTTTCCCAAACAGAAACAACAGACGTGGTCAGCCAACCTCATTCAAGGATGCACTTTCACTCTGACACCAGCCCATTCTCATTGCCAGGGCGTCAAAAACTGACGCTTTGTAAAGGCAAATTTGTTTTAATGCCACTAATTTCTTTAACGCATTAATGCAACCTGCGATTTTTAGGTTGTAGCAGGTTCAGTTTAAAAGCTAGAGTAAAGCTTCAGGCATCATATGAAACATGCACCATATACACAACCTAAGGAATCCATTGGCATCAACCATGTCATACTAGTGTGGCGCAAAATGGTCTAAATAATGCTCCAAACTTAAGCTGAATTTTGGCGACGAAAAACTGGCATGGCCATTTTCAAAGGGGTTCCTTTACCTCTGACCTCAAGATATGTGAATGAAAATGGGTTCTATGGGTACCCACGAGTCTCCCCTTTACAGACATGCCCACTTTATGATAATCACATGCAGTTTGGGGCAAGTCAGAGTCAAGTCAGCACACTGACACACTGACAGCTGTTGTTGCCTGTTGGGTTTGAGTTTGCTATGTTATGATTTGAGTGTATTTTTGATGTTAAATGCAGTACCTGTGAGGGTTTCTGGACAATATTTGTCATTGTTTTGTGTTGTTAATTGATTTCCAGTAATAGATATATAACATATATTTGCATAAAGCAAGCTTATTTGCCCACTGCCATGATAAGAGTATAAAACACTTGAAAAATCTCCCTTTTAAGGTACATTTTGAACAAATAAAAAATGTGTGATTAATTTGCGATTAACTGTGGACCGTCATGCGATTAATCACGATTACATATTTTAATCGATTGACAGCCCTATTACAAATGCATCCAACAGTATCAAGTGCAGGAAGCATGTGTAGTTAAGTATGGTACTCATTCCAGCAATATAAAGATACAAATACTAATTGACGCACAACTGTTGCACTCTGTTGTTTTGTTGGGCCTCAGTGGCAGCAGTCACGGAGGGTTGGTTGTAGATGTTTTTTTTTTTTTTTTCTCTGCTCTGTTTTACAACCTTTCCTGCTCTCTGGCCTGCTTCCCTTTGCTCTCAGCAGGCTGGCTGGGTCTGTGGGAGGAATCAAAGACTCTGCTCACTTCATTATATAAGAGCACTGCTGCTTGTTATTATCAACCTTTCTGAACCGTCTTTCAGGCTTTTAACTTCCACAAGCTGTCAAGTGTCATCTCGGGCTGACACTATATAGCGACCATCCCCTCTTCATAGTAGTAGTAACATTATTAGCAGCAGAAGTAAGAGTAAAAGTAGTATTGAGTTACTGTTCAAACAGCGAGGTTGTAGCATTAAGTTCATTTTGTCAACCAAAACTATGATGAAAAATATTGAAAAATAATGCACAAATGGTGAACTTTTTCATGAACTGATTGCTGATAAGGTCAAATGTGTCCTCCTCCATTCAAAGCTCTTCTTATGTAGTTGATTTAGCTGCTTGACCTGTTGCTCTAATAAGCACCTTGTATTTTCAGCAACGTTATGTCTCCGCTTGTAATGTCAGCTAACGTTACAGGAAAACAGCAACGGATTAGCACATACAATCCCACTGAAAATTAAACAGCTGGCACAAACCATGAAAACAGACAGGCTAGCACCAAAGAGTATAGAAGCGAAGGGACGAAACTCTGGTGTTTTTTTGACAACAGCAGCTCGATGGCGCTGCGGTAGCGCTGCCGAGTTGGAGTTTGGAAAGACGGTCCACCATTGCATGTGAGTTCACCCTTACAGGGGCTTGTGCTAAACAGCATCCCAAAGTTTGTTCTTCCTACACAAGCAATGAGAAAAGCTAAGTCAGAGCAGTCCGAGTTGTCTGACCAGAGTCGGCCTTCTCGGAGAGAAGACTTGGCTTCAGGGAAAGGAGCAGGTAAAATTGTTTTCCATCCCGTTACCATCACTGTCAAGAGAGGAGTGTATAAAGGAACAAGCTTTCGATCCCACACTGAAATCCTTGTTTGAGTTGGTTGGTACAGAAAGTGCTCAAGAGTGCTCCTAGTGGCTACTTTCTGGAGGATGGGTTGCTTTTGAGGCAGTGGGCCCGGGTAGTGAACAGTGTGCAGGTAGACAAGGTTGTTCAGGAGGTGTTGCCCTCAAAGTTTAGAGACCTTGTGTTGAGAACATCACATGATGGAGTGGCGTAGGGGTAAAGAAAACATTTGACAGAGTGCGCCGCCATTTCTTCTGGCCTCGTCTGAAGAGGGATGTAGAAATGTACTGTAAAACTTAACTGGAAAGCCCAACCAACTTTATGATCGTAAGATGGAAACCCAACTATTTGAGCCAGGGGATCAAGTTTTGGCCTTGTTGCCTATCGTTGGTTCACCGTTCCAGGCAAGGTTTAGTGGGTCCTACACAGTCAAAAGTCATACTGTAAGGGTACAACAAAATAGCTGTGCCAGGCACAAGGAAAGGAGTTGAGGATGAACAAACTGGGAGATGAGAAAGGGCTAAGGTAAAGCAAAACACATGGCTGCGCTAGTGTTTATGGATATTATGTTGTACAATTAAAACAGGCTTACATTGGCTACCCCTGCCTTCAGTATGGAAATGTAATGTGCCTATGAATTAGTTTTCACCCATTTGATTAACATTTGAGGCGAAAGCAATTATGAGTCGCCACAAAGTCAAATGGCTAATTAGACTATTCTGTTATTGGTCACTGTGCATTCTGCCCCAACTGCCCTTTCAGTGACATTCTGTTATCAATGGTGTTAACAGGAGTTGAAGAATCCCCCCCACCAGGCACAGGCACGGACAGTGGTGAGGAAACAGCAGCTGCTTGGCCGTGGTTTGATGCTATGCTGGAGGCACTTGGAGAAAGGCCGTCCATTCAGCCTCCCAGCCTCATTGCCTCATGCTCGGTGCACAACCATGGCCAGACTGCTGCTGAAGCCTTGTCCTCTCTGGATGTGAAGAGCCTTTATAAATGTCCCTCCTGCCTGGCACAGGTAGTGAGGAGGAATCCATTCCCTCCACCTGCTCCCAGCCACCCATTAAAAGGCCCAAAGGAGGGGTGGGGGCATGTTGGCCTTCCTCAAAAAGCAGGCTGAAAAGGAGGAAGCAAGGGATGCTGCTCTATACAACCATAATGAATGATGCCTTGGCCTTTTTGATTTTTGCTTTTTGCAAAGCTCTTCAGTTGCTGAATGGATGAAATAGTATTGAGCAACACATCGCTTCATCACAGCTGTTCCCGACCACATTTATATTTTCTCATCACCAGGGCATACTTGCAAAGTGACTGACCTACTCCTGTGAAATATACAAGCTAAATATAATGATCACACAGATGAAAAAAAGGAGTCTAGCAGTAATGGAACACATGTAGGCTATAAATGGAGGACATAGCCACCATGTTGTCCTGTTTACTAAATACTTCTATTTACATTCAGACACTCTAAATTTATTATTTAGAATAGTTTGGCCAGTTGGAAACCCCTTTACCACTGAGATTTAATGATGTTAGTATTTCTTAGGCAGCCCATGGCAGAAAGATCCACTGTAATAAATATAACAAACACTGTGTGAAAGAAAAGGCAAGTTTTAGAGTTATTAAAAACATCTTGAAGGCATTAAATGTAAAAATGCATGACAAAAACAAGATGAAACCTTCACTAAAAATAGATTAAAATGTCTTTAGTTTTTGTTGACTAAAACTAACAATGATTAAACAACTAAATCTGACATATATACACACATATATATGTATATATATATATATATATCAAAACCCTGAGACAAAAACTTCATCTAAATTAATTCATTTTAATTTAATTAATCAAAATTACCACAAACACAAATAGTAATAGTCACAAACAGCAGCTGTAGTCTTTGTACTAGTAATACCAATTGTAAGAGTAGCAGTACTAATAGCTGTGGTATAGTAGCATTGGTAACAGCAGCAGTAGTAATGGCACTACAGAGTGAAATGACAGGAACCTCAGGGTGACATGTGAGCAACATGAGCTGGTGTTCCCTGCACCTGTGTGCTCGTGACAGAGTTAGCAACTGCTCGAGCCACTGAGATATACAATGACAGAGTGTAGAAATAAATCACACACGCATTACTGCGAAAGCGTGATCTCACTGTGATATAGGGTTGTTTAAGATAAAAATCCTTCTGTGGAAAATCTTCTTTATTTAAGTGATGAAATTGTGAAATTTTAATAGCGTATAATGTCACACAATATTACATTTGACTCAACAATAAATCCAGCTGAGTAATCCTCATTTCCAGTCCCATGTAATATTTATCAGACATTTAGTGTGACAAGAAAAGCAACAGCTACTGCTGTTATGTTCATCTTCTGTAGAGGAGAATACTGGAAAAATAATTAAAATCAAATTTGTGGAAAAAGAGGAAGCAAAGGAAAGCAGTCTGTCAGCCTACTACCCTTACTGACTGCTTCTCTGCAGACTGGAGACGTCAGTTGACCCTCTTGACATGACCCAGCTGCCCCCGACACTTTGAGCGTCTCCACAGATGCTGGTGCATGGAGCACCCTGAGACCCCCGTCCCCTTTAACAAGTTTCCGAAATGCAGAGCACAAGACTCTTTGACCCCAAACCTTTGAACCCAACAACCTCGAACTGCAGAATCACATCACATGAACCCCCTTGCACTTGCAGGGGGTAGATTGTTATCTATAATATTGCTATTAGCTCATTCAAACTCAAATAATATTATATTAATTTTATCATGGCAAAAAATGTCCAGCTTCAAGTAATTTATTTTTACTAGGTCGAGGGAGCTCTAGAGTGAATGAAGAGAGGGAGCGGTGTTAGTGAGAACAAAACAGTGAATCAGAGAAATAAAATGCTATTGGTCCGTGTAACGCTTATCAGTTCAATTTTCTATCTAAAAAAAATTTTAAAAATAGAAAATTGGAAAATTTAATACAATTTTCTGAAATTGTATTTTTCGTTTGTCAGGTCAATGTATAATTAAAGTTTTTGGAGTTTTTCTAATTTTCTATTTGTGGAATATAATAAAAAATCGGAGAGTTTTTATTCCTATTTTTGTGTTGGGCTGCCTGAGAGGGCCGACTAAACTTATGTCTGAATTGCTAAGCGGGGCCGCTCGTCTCACCCAATCGGCATGCCTGCATTCACCGATGACATCCGGTCATGGCTGCCAAAAAGTTGTACTGTTGTAGGTGAGTCTCGTCGGTTTTTCCCTCTAATGCACATTTGTCAAAGGCGCCAACTCACAGGGAAGACTCAGTGTTTGTGTAAATATACAGCATGGCTTGAGAGTCATATAGTGATATAGTGAAAACCCAGGACCATGACCTGTGATAAGGGTCTTACACATGGGCGTGGCAAAATGGCTCGCTAGTTGATAATTGTTTATTTTGTTTTATCTCTGTGATTAGGACAAAATTGGCCTGCAAGGGGGTGTGCAAATCAAAAATCAAGAGGGCACACAGAGATGACTCGTCTCATTTTTCATCTTCATCTCATCTGATTATTCCAATACACAGATATTTTCACAACGACATGGTCATCTGGAATGAAGCTAAGTGGTGAGTGAGAGTGGTGTGAAAACGGTCTGCAAATGTTGCTTTGTTTCATGTACGCATCATAACAACGACTTGCATACCCGCAGTCCTCTGTCTTCCGGTTTCCCTTTTTTAATGGCCGTGAGTGGGAAACCCACTGCTGCAACTTGGTGGTTTGTCCTCATGAATGAGGTTCTGGTGCAGAGGCATTCTACAACCCCTCCTGTCCTAATTGCTTCCATCCCTGCTTGATGACCAGGAGGAGGAGGAGGAAGAGGAAGAGGACTAGTAAAGCCGGCAGGGGCCAGGGCCACGTCAGAGACAGAGAAAGAGAGAGAGGATGAGCTGCTGGAGCTAAAGAAGAAGGATATGTGATACATGATCCCCCGGGGGATCAAACCTGGGACCTTTTTTTTCTGTTAGGTGACGGTGTTAACCACTGCACCACCATGCCACCCGCATGATCACAGATCCTGTCACTCCTGTGAAATGTTGACCTATATGTTACAAAGAATTTCTTCTCGCCTACAAAGAACTTCTTCTAGAAACACATGAATATGCCTCCCAGCCACAAAAAAATGTAATTATTGCAGCAAGCTGCACTTCGCCGCTAATTGGTGTGAACTCAACGTAAAAGATTGTTCACTTAACTCATCAAATGAAGTTGGTAAAGAGTGAGATGATGATCAAAAACCGCTCATGGTCTGGTCGATGTGACGTACAGATTTGAGTCACTTTGACTTAGAGCAAATTAACAGTGGTAAAAATTTGTGACAATGTAAAATAAACTATATAGTCCGGTAAAGCTGGGGATACACTGTACGATTTTACCCCGATCTTGGCCCAAATTTTGAGCCGCAAGACTCAATTTATAGTCAGACCGAGTTTCAGCTTCGTCGGTCGTCATTTGCTGTGTAGTGTACAGGGGGGAGCGAGGACCATTAACTCCTCCCGACCGGCCGTCGGACAGTCGGATGAATTTCTGACGACAGAAATTTTGGGCTTTACATCGCAAACGATCTACTCGTACAATAGGAGTAGGAATAAAACAACATTTCTAAAATCGTACAGTGTATGTCCAGCTGAAGTCAGCAAACTCAAACACAAATCTTAAGTTCATTAGCCTAACTCAAAATATTATTAGTTTGTTGCTATGACATTTGTTTTCTTAACTTTTTCTTTTTCACAGTGCATGCACAAACACACACACACTAAGGGTAACAAGAGACGGATCTCATAGTAGCTGCAATGACACAAGGAGGTGTTGCAAGAGTGGGTGAAATAGAGTAGTGTCTGTGTGTGTGTGTGTGTGTGTGTGTGCGTGTGTGTGTGTGTGTGTGTGTGTGTGTAACAGCCAGAGACAGGGCGATAGAGTGCGTGAAGTCGGAGTATCACAAGGCCAACAGCTGCTGGTGTGACCAGCAACAGGTGCTCCAAGGTAAACCAGAGGTACACCAGAAAGACACGCAGGCCATCAGAGAGAGAGAGACGCATTTAGTCAAATATCTCTTTGCTGATACCTTCACATGCCATATCTGCCCACTTCAGATATAGCGTAGGTCTCTCCAAAACAAATACTACAGCGATAAAGTTAGTTCTGGGTGGTGGTCTGTAAAGCTAGTTGACGGATATGGTGCATTAAAACAATTAAACCCTGGCAAGTATGCAGAAAGACAAATGAGTTGTCAAAACTAGTGATCAGAATGACGCGACAGATGTTTCACACATAGGCTGTCAGATGGAAAGACAGACACATAGAAAGACTGACTGGAAGGACTGCCATGATAGCGTGGCTGGCAACAGGGCGACAGGGACATTTATTTATAGCAACATTACAAGTTTCCATAATAGTTTCCACCATGCAGGCCAGAGACCCTGGAAACACATCAATCACAGCTATCAACCACTGCGCTTATCATCACACAAGTACCTAAGCTACTCTGTCTGTAGCAGCTTATAAAACACTGCATGGACCAAGACTCTCACTGTCCCCAATCACGCTTCATTCATTTCTTTTTCCTAGTAGATGGAATCAGCTGTGCGGTCTGGGATATGCAAAAGTATATAGTGTCATGTTATCACTGCCTGTAGTCTAGGGTTTCCTTTTGTTTCCTATGTTTCCCTGTCCTTTTGTCTCTTGTGTGTTTTTCCCTGGTTTGTCTAGTTTGTCAGTGTGTTGAGGGGTGTGGCCTTCCTCCTCCTCCTCCTCCTCCTCTGGGCGGGCTCGGCTGGAGCAGCTGAGAACAATCTACCAATCATCACACCTGCAGTATATATACCCCGGTTTTCCTGCTACTCATCGCCAGATCGTTCCGTCACCCTCCGTGGTATTTACCTAAATCAGGCTCCTTAAATTTGTTGCTCTTGTTTTTGCTGTTGCTCTCGTTTTTGGATCATTTGGACTTACCTCGTTTTGCTCTGTGCTCAGGTCTGTTCATCTGCCAGCTGTGGCTACTACCTACCTGCCTGCTCACTCCTGCACGCTGCTCCTGGATCAACCTGGAACCTGTTTTGGTTTAAATAAATATTCTTTTGTTCACTCTTTAAAGACTCTCGTGGTGTGCTGCTTTTGAGTCCACGTTTTTGTGAACTAGAACATAACATATAGAGTGCTTAACTTATTCTTCATTCTGAATACAAAGTCAACAACCTTTAGGGAGATCATGCAATTTATATGATGTACAGTTAAAGGGACTGTAGGTCCGTTTTTAAACGTGTTTTAATCGTTTTTTCATTGCCAATGTGTGAACAGGTTGTAACCTAATCTAAAAAACGAGTCCTTCCGCAATTTTTTTGGTTTTGTCTATCAGCCTGTAGACTGCCCGGGCCCGTTTTTCTGGGACAATCCAACAGATGTGACTTCAAGCGCACTCGCGAGTGCCTTCAGGGCTAACATTGTGCAACCTTCATGGCTAACGTTCAAAACACAAATTCCATGGAATCACAAACAAAGTTATATCTTGTGAAGCCCATTTTGCAAAACAGGAACGTTGGGCAAAACACCAACGTTGTAGGAGTGTGTGTGTAAGTGGGAAGTGAGTGGTGAAGCAAGAGTGAGAGAACGGCGGCGAGTGTGTGAGAAAAATGAGCGACGAGCGGAACAGAAGGGAGTTAGTTTAGCTTTGAGAATATCAAGGGAATGTTAGCTGGCTAATGTTGGTTGCGTTAATCAACATGATGCTTGTCAATCACGTTCAGTCTCGTGTGTGTCGCCTCACTGTTTTGACCGATACTCGCTTGCGTCTTTGTAGTGGGAGCACAAGCGAGAGCAACAGGACGCCATTGACTTAACGGCCACGGGTGTCACTGTTAACAAGCAATTTCTGGTTCTTACATTTAGTCCCTTTAAATTAATGAGAATAAAGACATCAAAATCTTCGATATTCCCCAATAGCTCAATCAATCATCAACTGCTTCTGTGTTCCTGATGCTGCGTCAGTTGTGGAGCCCACTATTACTCCCATGGCATGCCATAGCATTGACATGGAGCCTAAAGTGTAACTCAGTATAATATATAAAGTGCTGGTATGGAACGCTGGAGCCAACAATCCACCATTGACACGTATATGATTATGGAGTTGAATCCCATAAGGGATTTAATATTTTGTAAAGTTGTTAGTGTGATATTTCTAACATTAGGCTGAGATATCTTGACTTTTGGTTTCAAACTTTCAAACTCCACACTCCCAGTTTGTAAGGCAGACTTTCTTTTAAAAAATCTTTCGTCTCCGAGTCAAAGCTGAGATCACCCTGATGACATCATCAGTGTTATTTAATCAAACTTGACAAAGCTCCCTTCAGAGCTACAGAAGACATTAAACAACTGGTTTCAGAGTCGGAGTAGTGCTTCTCGTGAAGAGTAAACCCCCTTGTAAAAAAGGCCATGCCTCTGCGCATGCCTCCCCCTACTATCTCCTGTTCGTGAGCATGCGCTGTACATGTGCCACCAGTGTGAATGTCTCCTCCAATCACCTGTGTCCGATCATGCGCTGGGCATGTGTCACCAGTGTGCCTGCACTGAACAGGCTCCCCAGTACAGCACGGCAGAGTAAAACACAGTTAAGGAGAGGACAGTTGGACTTTTGGACATTCCTTTTTCGTGTGCGTCCATGCAAAATGTGAGTTGTGTTATGTTTAATATATTTATATTAGACTGGCATAATAATAATTAGTAAATCTGTATTTAAGCCTTTTTCTTTGTAAAATGCCTGTGTTATTTAGGCTCACTTTTTGTTGCTAATGTTTATACACTAGTAGTTCTAATCACTCTGTACTTTTGTGTTTTGTTGTTACAGACCACACAGAAACCATTGTTTTGTTTACTTTATCTGCTGATAAACAGCCGTTACCATACACTTGGACTGCATCTCTTATTCATCTAAAATCACACCTGAGCACTAAATAGTGTCCTGACCCGACACCCTGAAGCGTTTGCGAGAGCCCATCATGATGATCGCTACTATTGGCAAGATGGCAGATATCATTCACCTGATCATAGAAGCCGCCCTGAGGATCGCTATCGTCCTGCTTATGGCTATTATGGTCCTGATGAACAGTACAGACAATGGGATGACCATTACCCAGATGATCTCCGCCGGTATCCAGATGATCACCTGCGTCGAGCTGAGCGGCCTCAAGCTCAACCCCCACACGGCAGACACCCACCGGTGGAGACCTATTGTGGACCTAAGCCAACAATCCCCGACTTTGTACACGAGGACCCACGTGAGTTCGCAAGATTGAAACTGGCGTTGGACAACATTCTCCCACCTGATGCTTCAGAGCGCTTTAAGTTCCAGATACTGACAGACCACCTTAAGTGTGAAGAAGCACTGCTCATTGCTGATTCATACAGCAACGGCCTATTCCCATTCAGTGATACCATGAGAGCACTCACTGAGATGTACGGTCAACCTCAACAACTTGCCTTGAAGCGGATCTCCAATCTGATGGATGGACCCAACATCAAGAGTGGTGACATCAGAGCCTTCAAGTCATTTGCCCTACAAATCCGGGCACTAGTGGGCATGTTGCACCAGTTGGGAGGCCAGGGCTGGACTGAGTTGCGGTGTGGTTCACATGTATCTCGCCTCTTAGCTAAGTTACCACATGACCTAAGAGCCAACTTTCAGAGATTTGTGAACCCCATCCACACTCCTATTCCAACACTGCTTGATCTGGCTGAATGGCTTGAGTATGAGGTGCGTGTACAGGTGGATGGAAGCCAGTACTGTAGCGACTCAGGTCAAGAGAAGCAAGCTCCACGCAGAGACCGGCGTCCTGAGTACAAGTCGCAAAGGACCACTACTATTCTCCATGGTAGTGAACAGAAGGAGAAATCAGAGAAAGTAGTGACTGTATCTGCAGGGGAGGCAAGAGAGGAGAAACCAAAGAAGTACTGCCCATTCTGCGACTCTCTGCAGCACTACCTGAATCAGTGCAGCAACTTCAAACTGTTGTCAAAGGAGCAGAAGACAGAATGGATAAAGGCAAACAAGAGGTGCTGGAGATGCGGCCGTGAGCATCAAGCAGCGAAGTGTTCCCTCAAGGCCAAGTGCAAACAGTGTGAAAGAAAGCACCTTGAGGTTCTTCATGAGGTTAATACCAGCCAATATGCTGCAGCAACTGGTAAACCCAAAGCAACTGAAGAAAGCACCTGTTTGGTAAGTTCCATCTCAGAGACGCTGTACCTAGATCGGCCAACAAGCAGCAGCCAGGTACTTCTCAAGTTGAGTCGTGTCATCCTCCAGAATGGCGACAAGGTACTGGAGACTTACGCTATACTGGATGATGGTTCAGAGCGCACCATACTGCTGCATGAAGCTACTGATCGCTTAGGCCTTCACGGGGAAGCTGAAGATTTAGCACTCCGCACTGTCCGGCAGGAGGTTCGCACCATCCATGGAGCCACAGTGTCGTTCTCCGTAGCTTCTGCATTACAGCCTGGCAAGTCCTTCCAGATCCAAAAAGCGTTCACAGCAAAAGAACTTGGCCTCGCCCGCCATACATACCCAGTCCAAGCTCTGCAGGAGAAGTACCGTCACCTCAAGGACCTACCGCTGCCAAGCATCAAGGAGGCCCAGCCACTACTGCTCATCGGGTCGGATTACCCACATCTGATCACTCCAGTGGAACTGGTACGCCTGGGCCCTCCTGGTGGACCTGCGGCCGTGCACACCAGACTCGGGTGGACTCTACAAGGCCCATCAAGATTCCTGCGCCACCGCCTAACTCCGCAGCAGTGTCTTTTCACTTCCTGTACCTCTCCAGAAGCCGAGCTCTTCAGCCATGTGGAAAAGCTGTGGCAACTGGATACCCTGCCATATCGGAGTGAGCGGCTAATCACCAGGTCGAAGCAAGATGCAGAGGCAGTCCGAAGGCTTGAGGAGAAGACGACTAGGGTGGAGGTGCAGGGAGTAAGACGGTATGCCACCCCACTTCTGTGGAAGGGAAATCTTCCCTTACTCCATGCACAAAAGGAGGCAGTGATGACTCAGCTACGTGGGACAGAAAGACGACTAGCCAGAGAACCGGAGAAAGCAGCGGCCTACTCCAAAGAGATCCACAAGTTGCTCGACGCTGGCTATGTCACACCCATGTCACCTACAGAGGCTAAAAAGAGCAGCCATTCGTGGTTCATCCCGCACCACATGGTGCACCACAATGGGAAAGACAGGATAGTGTTCAATTGCTCCTTCACGTTCAAGGGCCAGAACTTGAATGACCAACTTCTGCCTGGGCCCACACTTGGAGCTAGCCTGTTAGGAGTCCTCCTTCGATTCAGGGAACACCCAATTGCCATCAGCAGTGACATTAAAGGGATGTTCCACCAGGTCCGCCTGCTGGAAGAAGACAGAACATTCCTCCGTTTCCTGTGGCGCGACATGAAGGTAGATGAGGAACCCACTATTTATGAGTGGCAGGTGCTCCCTTTTAGGACTACATGCAGCCCGTGTTGCGCCACCTTTGCCCTACAAGCTCATGTTCAGAAGCACACAGAGCCAGGAGAAGATGCCCGTCTGTCAATAGAACGCTGTTTCTATGTTGATAACTGTTTGCAAAGCCTCCCCTCTGAAGAGCAAGCAAAGAAGTTGGTGGATCGACTGCAATCCCTCCTCATGGAGGGTGGATTTGAACTGCGGCAATGGGCCAGCAACGTGCCCACAGTCATTGGCCACCTTCCAAAGGAGTCTCGGTCAGAGAGCAGCGAACTCTGGTTCACCCAGGAGGTGACTGACCCCCAAGAGTGCACTCTCGGACTTATATGGCAGTGCAAGTCTGATACACTGCGACTTCCACCAGAGTGGAAGTCCAGAGCCTACCATGCGCAACATCTACCGACTGCTTGCCCAGCAGTACGACCCTCTCGGGTTCATTAACCCATACACCACGAGAGCTAAGGTCATCGTGCAACGTCTCTGGGACAAGAAAAGAGGATGGGATGATCCCCACCTACCAGAAGACCTGCTTCAAGCCTGGCAGGTGTGGGAAAGTGAACTTCCCCAGCTAACACAGATAACGCTATCAAGATGCTACACCGACCTCAGCCGGGACTGCAGCAGCAGCAGTCGGAGCATTCACGTGTTCTGTGACGCCTCTGAGCGTGCGTATGGGTCCGTAGCATACCTGCGCACTGAAGAGGACGACGGACAAGTTCATGTAGCCTTCTTGGCTGCAAGATCAAGAGTCTCACCTAAGAAGCAACTCTCAATCCCAAGACTTGAACTGTGCGGAGCCCTGACAGGAGCACAGTTGTCTTCGGTCCTGAAGAGAGAGCTCACTCTTGAAATCCAGGAGGTGGTGTACTGGACAGATTCGACCACAGTACTTAACTGGCTTCAGTCAGATTCATGCCGGTATAAGGTATTTGTGGGAACCAGAGTTGCAGAGATACAAGAGCTGTCTGACCCTGCAGCCTGGCACTATATCGACTCAGCGACAAATCCCGCTGATGATATTACAAGAGGAAAAACACTGGCTCAGCTCGCTGGACAGAATCGCTGGAGTCAAGGGCCACCCTTTCTGCAGCTGCCAGCCAACCGCTGGCCAAAGGCACCAGAGGGAGAACCTACAGAAGAAGTAGGAGAGCTCAGGAAAATGGTGTTCTGTGGCCTGCTTACAGGAGCAACCAGTCCAGCAATACCTGACGTCCAACAATTCAGCACTTACCAGGAACTCCTAAAAGCTACCACGCAGTCGCTACATGGGGCGGCTCACAGCACTACTCAGCCTGCTGCCGATGACTTCCGCAAAGCAGAGTTGGCTCTCCTGAGACATGCTCAGATGGAGAGCTTTCTTGATGAGTTTGTGCTAATCAAATCAGGAAAGGCCATCCCGGCAAGCAGCAGATTGCTTACCCTCGCTCCTGAGTATGATGCGTCATCTGACCTGATCAGAGTAGGAGGCAGACTCCGCAGGTGTGACAACCTGAGCCAGGAAGCTCTGCACCCAGTACTTCTTGCCCCCTCTCACCCAGTCACGAAGCTCCTGATCCAGCACTGTGACAGTCAGTTGCATCACCCTGGAGCTGAACGTGTCTTCGCCGAGCTGCGCAGAAAGTACTGGATATTGAGAGGTAGAGAAGCAGTTAGGAGGCATCAACATAACTGTCCTGAGTGCAGGAAGTGGAGAGGTCAACCACAAGTTCCAAGAATGGCAGATCTGCCCCAGTCCACCTAGACCTGCTGGCTAATATGGATTCCGATTCATTTCTGATGTCGCTCCGACGCTTCATCGCTCGTAAGGGAAAGCCTTTCGAGCTCTTATCGGATCAAGGCACCAATTTTAAAGGAGGGTGTAGAGAACTGCATGAGTCGTTCAAAGCCCTGGAACCTGCCCTCCGAGACCAGCTGGCTGCAGAACAGATCAGGTTCCGCTTCAATCCACCCAACGCTCCTCACTTTGGTGGGTCTTGGGAAAGAGAGGTTCGATCTGTGAAGACAGCCCTCCGCACCACATTAGGAGCTCAGACTGTGTCAGAGGACGTGTTGAGGACCGTCTTGATCGAGGTTGAGAGCATCCTCAACTCCAGGCCTTTGGGCTATGTTTCCACAGACATCGCAGACCCGGATCCTGTCACACCCAACTCCTTGCTGATGGGGCGGCCAGACTCCTCCCTGCCACAAGTAGTCTACCCAGAAACGGAATTGCTTAGTCGCAAAAGGTGGAGACACACTCAAGTCTTGGCCGACCATTTCTGGAGGCACTTCATACAGCACTACCTGCCTACGTTGCAAGCACGGCAGAATTGGAATACAGAAAAGGAGGACATCACCATCGGAACTATAGTTCTCATCGTGGACCAGCAGACTCCAAGAGCTCTGTGGCAAGTGGGAACAGTGAAGACCGTCATACCTGGAGCAGATGGCCGAGTGAGGACTGTGGTCGTCCAAGTGAAGGACCGCACCTACACACGCCCAGTGGTACGGCTCATCAGACTGCCCTCTCTACCCCATGATTCTGTTTAGACATAGTAGAGGCATCTCTCATGACAAATTTGCACACCAAATTTGTGGGCGGCTGTAAAAAAGGCCATGCCTCTGTGCATGCCTCCCCCTACTATCTCCTGTTCGTGAGCATGCGCTGTACATGTGCCACCAGTGTGAATGTCTCCTCCAATCACCTGTGCCCGATCATGCGCTGGGCATGTGTCACCAGTGTGCCTGCACTGAACAGGCTCCCCAATACAGCACGGCAGAGTAAAACACAGTTAAGGAGAGGACAGTTGGACTTTTGGACATTCCTTTTTCGTGTGCGTCCATGCAAAATGTGAGTTGTGTTATGTTTAATATATTTATATTAGACTGGCATAATAATAATTAGTAAATCTGTATTTAAGCCTTTTTCTTTGTAAAATGCCTGTGTTATTTAGGCTCACTTTTTGTTGCTAATGTTTATACACTAGTAGTTCTAATCATTCTGTACTTTTGTGTTTTGTTGTTACAGACCACACAGAAACCATTGTTTTGTTTACTTTATCTGCTGATAAACAGCCGTTACCATACACTTGGACTGCATCTCTTATTCATCTAAAATCACACCTGAGCACTAAATAGTGTCCTGACCCAACACCCTGAAGCGTTTGCTGCCACACTTACGGATTTCTAATAACACACACATTCTATCATACACCCCTGACCCCTGAAAGGCCTTGACACACCACACCATATTTCGAGCCGTCGTTGAACGTCCGTCACCCTAGTTCTTGCGGTGTGACCCGCATCGTCGGCTCTAGTCTGCCCATGTCGGAGGCTTTTCGGTACGTTGAATTGGCGGCAGAGCTCGTCGGTGAGAGATAATAGTTCTCGTTCTTCTGGTTTCCTTTTTTGAATGAAGAATACAGACTTATTTCCTTTCAGGCAGGGGCAGAACGTACGCCGTCGACTGTAGTCTTTGCAGAGTGTTCGAGTGCAGCTTTTTGACCTTTTGTGACGCGACGCAACTGTCGGCCTTCGAAGCCGCTAGTTCTTTGATGTCGGTTTGGTGTGTCCCGCTCTTTACATCCACTTACCTTTCATTTCCTTTTAAAGTAACTAAACTTGGAAAAATATTTCTTCATAACGCACTATCTATTCTTTATCAGCTTGTTCCAGCTCTTCATAGACACTATATGATGTTTAAGCAGAGTGAAATATTCAAACTTAAGACTCCATGTTTGTTTAAGGCTGCACAATTCCATCCATTGAACACATTTCCCCCAAATTCAACATATATATATTGACATATATGGTATCTTTAGAAACTTAAATGAATAAATAAATAAATACATTTAAATGAAGGCTGGTGACCGCTGATAACGCCGTCCCGATGCCACAGAATCGTGACGCCCCTCCTCTGGTTCCCCTCCAGGTAGCTCTGTTGCCACTGTTGTTCGCACTGTTCATGCTGTTAGCACCGTTAGCTGCTAGCCGCCGGCTCAGCCATCGCCATGTTGAGAACCATGTGCAGGCAATCTCTAAAGTGTGTAGAGCGTGTTTACAGCACTAAGATGGTGTATGTATTGTTTGACTCAAAATAAACTACAGTGCCCATGGTGGAACATGCCACCTAGTGCAACGGTGTCATGTTTTGTGGACATTATCTCAGCCAAGCACATGCATTAGTGAGAGGTTATACATGTCATGTCTTTTTCTACATAAACTGACACATGTGACCATGGTCCAGCCAAGAAATTTGGAAAGAGATTATGTTGCAAAATAGCTATAGAAACACTGCCACATGAGCTGGTGTTCCCTGCCTGTGATGCTATATTTGAAAGAAATGCCCTTTTAAATTCTGCACTTCCGTGTGTGCAGACTATATACAGTATATACTGTATATATATATATACTGTATAGTCGGTGCACGTGTGTCCATAATGTCTGCATGGAGGCGTTAATGAGGTGCTGGAAATGCCAGGGCTCGCACAGCCATGGTGATCTGAAGCCAAAGAACACCACAAAACGCATGCTGTAGCTACACATAAAAAAACACAAAAGACCGAAATGTATAGGAAACATAAGGAAAGGCAATCTTAGTCTTTCCTGGTCTTAATTATAGTTAATATGAGCTGAAAATAAACAGTGAGGGCCTGTAAACCAGATTTCCATAACCTCCTGGGGCTTTCGAACTCTGAATAGAAGGATAAAGGAATCCATAACTATGACATGGATCGTGTTACTATAAACTTTAAAGACCAGGACTTAAAGCCTGTTACAAACAGATTGTCCTAACAGACCACCGTGTTGTTGATACCACCAACTGCACCTCTACTTTCCTACTTTAAGATCTTGGAAAATTGCTCTTCATACTTGTCAACTCTAATATCTTGAACATTTTTACAAGCCTCTTTGTTTTGATTGCAGCAGTTAGGAGGACGTCTAAACTGTCAAGTGTTCTTATAAAAACAAGTCTCTCCACTGGGGTCTGTTTTGAGCTTCAGTATAATGTTGCAAGTTGATGAGAATTTTGCCTATTTTAGAAAAAAGTCCTTAAAGTAATAAAGACATAACTGGACCTTTTTGGTTCTGTCTCTTTAATCCATGCTACCATCTAGTGGAGTATTTGTGAACTGTCACTGTGTAGTGAAGTAATGTACAGTACTGTCAACTATATCAGCATTAGCTACACACCAACCAGATGCCTCAGCAGCGTGAATTCACTTGTTAAGTAGATCTTTTGTATAAACACCCGAAGGTCCTGCAGCCTCAACAGAAAAAGCGGAATGTATAGTTGGTTTCCTATTAACCCTCTGAGACCCACAATAGACCAGTTTTTGTCTTTTTTAGGGGGGGTACAGGGGGTCTTTAGGGGGAGATAGCAAGTCAACAGTAGATGTGACATAGAAGTGGTGTACACCATCTGAAAGCTGGGAACCTGAAGATTCATTTGAGATGCTGCTCAGCACCGTGTGTCATTGTTCTAGTCATAAATCAGAAATAAACATTAATTAATTAATTAATTAATTATGTATTTAAAATAAATTGTAAAAGTGTTTAAGGCCTTAGAATATTATGATAGACATATATGATGGTCATTCCTATGCTCTATTATGTCTCATAAGTTGTTGCAGCAATTTTTGGGTAGATACCATTTGGTACACAAATTTAGTGCTAAATTTAACAATTTTTTACCATTCCAGATTTGATAAAAAAAAAAAAAGATCAATAATCCCTCCAAAATACCACATTAAGACACCAAGACCTTGAGGAACACCATAGAAAAAGCCATGCTGTGATTTGGTATCAAAAACTTTTGACATTTGGAGATTTCTGCAAGAATTGCATTTTTCAGCAATTGGATGGCGAGCACTTCCGAAACCCCCTTCTTGTCAATCTACCTAGGAAAGCCATCCATCCTCTGAATGCTCTAGGTCTCTAGTTTGTGGTTGTGAAGTTTCATGAGGCTGTGATTATCCTAGAGGTCACCAGAGGTCATTTTATACAGTGAGGTCAAGTTTAAAAAAAAGGTCTCAATACAATGAAAGGGCTACTATGGGTTACTACTAACATCATCACACATGAATACAATTGGACTTATTGGATCCACAAGAGTCTCAGCTTTCCAGTGATATATATACAGTATAGTTTCAGCTTATGTTAACCACAGACCTTATTTCAGACATCTACCCAAAAACCCATTCAGAAAACCCATTGACTTCGAGACGAGGGAACCGGAAATGCTAAAATGCTAACTCATTTCCAGGTTTTGGGACTCATTCCTGTAGCACTCTATCCACCAAGGTATAGAAATGAATGGACCGAACACCTTGCTTATTATTGCTTACTTACATAACAAGAGGGAAAATGTCCTTTTGTACTGAATGTCTTAAGAATAGCGAGGCATAATATAGCTATACAATACATTACACATTACTAGCTGAGTTATGAGTTACAACCAGCAGTTAGAGCAGCTAGATATCTGATATGTTTTCACTGTAGGAGTAAAAGGAGACATTCTCACTCTGTGGGGGATTGTATCCAGACAGAGACCACAAAAGAAACAACATCACTGTGACATAACCATGAAATGTCACAGCATGTGCACAGAGTGGTGTCATATCGCAAGCAACAGTGAGCTTCTACAAAGATCATCACACTGTTCTGTGTTACACATGCCGGTTAGTGGACGACAACAAATCAGACATGCCATGAATCCAATAGACATTTTTTGATAATAGATATTGAAATTCTACTTTTATTAAGTTAGTCAGTTACTAGTTGACTCAACAGAAAATATCCAAACAAGGTTTGACTTCAACCATCAACTTCAGTTAGCCTGTCTACTCCTTATAGACCTTTTCAAATGAGACCACATAAACAATCTAAATGGGCCCCTTTGCATTTCCTGTTGCAATGTTTGTTAATGCTGTAGCTGACAGGAAGTAAACTTGGACCAAAGAAAAGGTCTATAACAAAAGCGTACTGTCATAAAATTCATTCCTTTCATGAATGAAGACGTGCAAGTGTTGTCTCTGCCTGCTGCTGTCACCAGTCCACCAGAGATGGAAAGAGACAGGAGGGGGATATCGTTATCTGCCAATGCCATGAAATTCAAGACGGTGCCCCATGAAGCATGCGCACTGGCTCACACACTACACACACACACACACACACACACACACACACGCACACACAGTGCGCTTAACGCACAAACATATGTACAAAAATGCACGGGCAAACGGAAAGCGGAACATACACACAGCCTTAATATAGACACCCATTTACACTCAAACACTTACACACAGCATAGCAAGCGTACACGCGGTTATTCTTGGGAGTTTGCGTTCACCTCAGCTGAGTACTTCACCCTCACAAGCCCTGGAGACAAAGGTAAGGACGATACAAATACAGAAACTTGTCTCCACTGTTGTGCATTATAGTCTTAATTCAGTTTCGGTAGCCCAAGGAAGCCTAGCAGTAATGTTCCTTTCAACTCTAAGTTAATGAGTGTATGTTGACTGAGCTCGTGTCTTCATTGTCAGCAATGCCTGTCACAGATTTTCTTTTTTAATTGCAGTAACAGAGCAGCAACCATGGCTGTGCAGTGTAGACAGCTTTAATTATAGATGTCTTAGACTTAAAAGTGGGCCAGTCAGCTGATTTCACTTTGCTTTCAGTAATACATACAATGGTTTCCCTAGTGGGGTCTGTGGACTACTAGGGGGAGGGGGGGGCAAAGAGTATAGAAGCAAAGAGGCAAAGCTCTGGTGCTTTTTTGATAACAGCCTCTAGATGGCTGCGGTAGCGCTGCTGCCATTTTGGACTGAAAACGCCAATGAGTCTGTGGCCATGGATGTATAAAAAGACATTTGTAAATCAGAGGATCTCTTTTTTTTAAGTAAATCAACTTCCCAGTATGAACACTTGAATAGCCCTCATTTAAATCATTATGTCCTAAAAGTTGTAAAATTAACTAATAGCTGAATCCAGAGTAATCATACCCCCGCGACAACGTAGTCGGGGATATATAGCGGTCCACGTGTCCTTCCAGCCGTCTGTTCGCGTGTCACACTTTTGTTTCCGGAGCAGAACTCGGAAACTATTTAACTTAGGAACTTCAAATTTGGTATGATGGTTGACAGTGTGGTGTAATTGTGCCTTTTGGGGGTTAGAAGTCCAGGATGCCCAACATTTTTAAAACTTTTGCCAAAAACTGTGATTTTTTTCCACTTCAATTTTGTTTCCAGAGCAGAACTCAGAAACTATTTAACTTAGGAACTTCAAATTTGGTATGATGGTTGACAGTGGGGTGTGCCTTTTGGGGGTTAGAAGTCCAGGGTGCCCAAAATAATTCCATTAGTTCCAGAAGGGCAAATCCTTTGGCCCTACTTCATCAGGGGTCAAGCAGTGCGCGGGGGGTAAGTGAGCTATGCTCACTTTTGCCTTGTTTTCCTCGGCATAATGAACATGCATCAGACCCTCGGGACTGCACCGCCCTGGACGCTTAAATGACATATCTGTTTCTGCCAGCTTCCTGCTAGCTGTAAGCGGCTGTAATAATGGATATACTGGCTGTAATTCATCACTTTTATCATCTTATAATACACCCATGGGCTGTATGCTGTAAGCCTGTACCGTGGTGGATGTATTAACGTCTCTGTTCCCAAACAACCGGCTATCGGCCAGTAGCTAGTAGCGCTAGTAGCATGACAAAAGCACAGGACACAGCCTCTTATATATCCATGTTCTGTGGTCTATTAGACATCTATTTTGGAGGTCTTTGTCATGAAAAGGTTTGAGATTGCTCTCAAAATCTGTGTGCTGGATTTTTTCTTCCATTTACGTCCATCGCTCACTTAATGCTCCTCTGGGAAGCGGCCGGGCAAAAAGTTTAAAAAATAAATAAATAAGTAAGTAAATAGTAAGCATTTATAGTAATTGTATTGTTCAACACAGGCCATTTCGATAGAGACATTGAATATATGACAATTACAAGACGTTTTACTGGCGTCCGGTACTCGCTTTCAGTCCAAAATTGTGGAGACGTAGCTCTGCTGCTGGGTGCTGACGATCAATATATCAATATATTGAGGTGGGGTCCCCAGCAAAATAATTCATCATGATTGTTTTTCACATGTTCTGATTCAGTCCCACTCATTGTGATTGTCACACAATCCATAATTCAGCTATCTAACAGTTAATATGATCAGTTCTGTCTGGGGGGTCCTTGACATGAAAAAGTTTGGACCCCTTGGAGTTTATATTATTCAGTGAAAAACGTGCATATATCTTGCACTACTTCATAATAAAACACAATACTTGATTTAACATTCATTCCCAGTATTTCTCAGATCTCTGCAGCTGCTCACTTTCTCCACCGGGGGGCGGGGCAGCACAGTTCAGTGTTCATCCAATCAGAAAGCGCCTAGTGGTGTAACCGTGGTTACCGGGGGCAGGCAGTGGCATTATGGTCTGTAGACATGGCAGCCTGCAGTGGAGGCGTGCATGTCAACAGAGGATTGTTGATTTTGTTGTTCTGATGAGTATCTAGTCGGACATTTCACCGGGATTTCCGGGAGTCTGCTGTCTATATTGTGCGTATAAATATCTATATTTGTGGTTTTAAGCAGCATCCTGTCGTTAATGTAGTCTCTGTGGATCGGATGGATCTGCTGGTTCATCAACACACCCATCATGTAAACAGATGAATGGGCTGCTGTCAGTCATCTAACAGGTTTTACAGCCTCGTATACACTCAGTGTGCAGAAGTCCTTCCTTCGCATGCAGGATAAAAGCAGCTATCGCATGAGGTAATTATCAGCTTTATTAGACTAAACGGTTCATTCTTGCAACTTGCATTTGAAATGCTATTAAACACAAAACAGTCACAGATGGTGGCCCAGTGTTTCTAATAATTTGCATTTGATCACTGCTAAAATGTTGTGGTATTTGTAAATGAGCATTTTTGTATGTAAGGATGGCATTAAATAATTTAGCAAGGATTTTTGCATTAAAGGTCCCATATCATGCTCATTTTCAGGTTCATGCTTGTATTTTGTGTTTCTACTAGAACATGTTTACATGCTTTAATGTTAAAAAAAACACATAATTTTTCTGATACCGTCTGTCTGAATATACCTGTATTCACCCTCTGTCTGAAACGCTCCGTTTTAGCGCATTTCAACGGAATTGCGTTGCTAGGCAACGTCTTGGGTCCATATTTACATCCTGTCGGCTGATGTCATTAACATACACTGCAACAGGAAATAAACTGGGACACATTTAGTATGTTTATGTTTAAAACCGTGTAATGGTCTAAATATTGTATATTTGTGACATCACAAATGGACAGAAATCCTAACGGCTTGTTTCAAACGCACAGTTTCTGAATACAGGCTGTGTGTATTTCTCCATGGATTGAGTGTTTTGATATTTTCACAGTATTTATATATCACTTAAACCTGCTTTATAATATAAAGGACATGAAAATCTCACTTTTTACAATATGGGACCTTTAAGAGTTTTGTGAAAACTGAGTCAAAGCAATTGTAAAATAGTGTAATTTAATGAAGCAGTAATGTAGACAACAGGATAATTAGATCTACCTGTGGGAAAGGTGACGGCACATAACTGTAGCCTATATTGTATGAGAACCAGTGACACCACTGGATTTTTTTTTATGGAAATACAGAAAAGAATAGATCTCCTACTGTATGTTGGACAGTTACTATGGAGGACGGAACCTGCCAAAATAAATACATAAATAAATAAATTACTAAAATGAATAAATGAATAAATATGTCATTAAATGTAGCAAAATATTAATTAATTGATAAAAATGTGATGTTAATTGATATTTATGTTTTAACTGACTTCTTTATTTATCTATCTTTGTATTAATTATCTTATTTATTTAAAAAATAAAACAGAAGAGTAAATAAATAAGGGAATTAATACAAAGATAGATGAATAGAGATGCAAATTAAAACAGATATATCAATTTATGTCACATTTAATCATAAAAATGAATGGCTTCATTTATTTTTTAATATTTTTGCTACATTTAATGACATTTATTTATTTTGAGTCATTTATTTATTTATTCTTATATTTTTTTGTTTTGGCAGGTCCGGTCCTCCATAAGTTACCAGACTAATAAATGGAAAAGAAGAATGATAAATGGTCGCATTATTTGAAAATGTGATTGATGTGAATGGTTTACTTTTGGGTTGTGTGCTGGGGAGACTTATAGGCAAATCTTTCTAAGCTTTCATTTGAAGCTACTGTACATTTGACCTCTCATGTATGGAGACCTGCAACTGACAAAATGCAGTAAAAGGCTTTCAGACAGTTGAAAATGAAACTGAATAAAACATTAAATAATGCAGGTAAATAATTAACATGGAATCTAAATAGTAATAATGTTATACTTTTCCCTAAATCTCCAGTCAATTAATCCTTAGTTTTCCTATTTGTACACAACACTGTGTGTATGTTAAACGTCTGAGCAGTTGTGAGGAGTTTGTGGCTAGCTAGCTTTGCTAAAAACACATAATTCAAGATTCAAGAGTTTTATTTGTCACATACTCATACAGGATGTGCAGTGAAGCATGTAGCTAAACACTGAGCACCAGCCCTTTCAACCAGCTACCTAGCTGACTTTCATCATCAAACAACAATGTAATGTAATGTTAATCATTCATATACAGTGCACTGCTGAAGCTTCACTGTATAAACTCTTGTAACAGTAGCTAAAGGGTTTTTTTATGGAAGGCTAATGCTAGCTTCCTAAGCTGCAATTAGGTAGCTAAATATAAGAGTAAAATAGGTTTTTATGTAGTTGATCAACTGATTGTAAGTAAAGGAAATAATAAAAATTGATTTTTTACCAACTCATTGGAGGTTAAAGGAAAACTACAATGTTTTGTATTTCTTTTTACACTCCATTTTAACTGTATAACTGACTTTACTTTACTATTTCAAAGTTAACATGATAAGAACACGTTAATGCAAATTCGTTTTAACGCCACTAATTGGAAACTAGAAAACCTAAGGAATCCATTGGTACCAACCATGCCATCTACTCACAAAGGAGGTTAAATAATGCTACAAATTTACAGTAAATTTTGGCAAAGAAAAACTGGCATAGCCACTTTCAAAGGGGTCCCTTGACCTCTGACCTCAAGATATGTAAATGTGAATGGGTTCTATGGGTACCCACGAGTCTCCCCTTTACAGACATGCCCACTTTATAATAATCACATGCCGTTTTGGAGGCAAGTCATAGTCAAGTCAGCACACTGACACACTGACAGCTGTTGTTGCCTGTTGGGCTGCAGTTTGACATGTTATGATTTGAGCATATTTTTTATGCTAAACTCAGTACCTGTGAGAGTTTCTGGACAATATTTGTCATTGTATTGTGTTGTTAATTGATTTCCAGTAATAAATACATACATTTGCATAAAGCAGCATATTTGCCCACTGCCATGTTGATAAAAGTATTAAATACTTGTCAAATCTCCCTTTAAGGTACATTTTGAACAAATCAAAATTGTGTGATTAATTGGCGATTAATCGTGATTAACTATGGACAATCATGTGATTAATCACGATTACATATTTTAATTGATTAACAGCCCTACTATTTATTCATGTTTTTGACTGGTAAGATAACCTTTTACTGCTATTTGTCAGTTTATAGGCTCAATACAACACATGACCCACCAAATATCCCATTTTATTCTGTATCCCCAGATTAAGCCAACACCGCCCCACTCGTCACAGCCATCACCGCCATCATGCCCGGCGAGGATAAACCACCACAACAGACCCGCCAGAGGAAAAAGAGCAAAAAGTCCCGCTCAAAGGGGAAGAGCCCGGGTGAGAGTCCGAGTGCCCTCCTGGGAGGCACCATAGACGGCCAAGATGACCTCATCTTACCCCCGGTGCTCCAGCCTCCTAAAAAGCCGGCGGAGAAGCCGAAAGTGTCCGTTCCCAAAGTGGAGGAGGAGTCGTCCATTGCTATCTGTCTTCAGGTGGTTTTCCCATACCTGCTGGCTGGGATGGGCATGGTGATGGCCGGCATGGTGCTGAACGGTGTACAGGTGAGTGCACGAGGATGGTTTTGAGATAGTGAACTCACAGTGTCTGCAACACACCCGAATAGTGACAGTTTGATATGTAGATATTTGTTACATTCTTCAATAACTTGTGTGTCAAAGCTGTTATAATTCATTCTCAACCAGTAATGATGCTTTTAGGGTGTTGCATTTAACTGCCATTAATAAGTTACTAGTTTATTGACATTATGTGCCCATTTTTTGGCCCATTCAATTTCTGCTATTGTCTCATCCTTGATTACCTGTCTTCATCGTTGGCTAAACACAAGTCAAAGGTCTCTGTCCTGATCGGTTTCGTAGCAGTAGCTTGATGTTATCATGACAATTTTCAAAAACACTGATGGTTAACTCATCAGTACAACGATGTGATGTGAAACTGATTCAAAAACATCAAAAATATAAGATAAAGATAGATAGATAGGTAGAGCTTCACCAGAGGGGACTGGTTGTACAGTGAGATGAGAGCAAGTAGGAAGGACTTCCTGTAGCGGTCCTCGTCACAGCGGAGCTGGATCAGTCTTTTACGTAAAGTGCTTTGCTGTTTGACCAGGAGGTCGTTAAGAGGATGTGATGGTGTTTTTCTATGACGCACAACAGTTTGTGCATCATACTCTTCTCCACCACCTCTAATGGCTCCAAGGTGTTTCCCAGAACAGAGCTGGCCTTACTGATGAGTTCATTCAGAGCGCTTCGAGTGGTATGAATGCAAGTCCATTAATCATGGAAAACTGGAGTGATTGTATTTATTCCCAATTTATTGAACCTCATGCAGACATGAAATGAGCCTTCTGTGCAGTGTAATACTGTATATGTGAAGTATGCACAGCCACTGTTTCATTTATATATATATATAAATATATATAGTATTAACTATTTCGCTTGACTATCTGATCCCAGCGCATTGCCGTCCTTAATGCTATACGTTAGTTTGTAAAATTGATCAAATATTTGCTAAAATGCAGGCACAAGTTGGTCACAAGCAGCAGATGTCGGGACACATTCCCACTTCAAGTATGGAGAGATTGGTTATGAGCGCTTCCGTGTTGCTGGGAAACGAACAGTAAGATGGATAGATGGATTGTATAGATGGATAATAATAGATCAATCAATTAAAATATTTAATAGCGATTAATCACATGATTGTCCATAGTTAATCGTGATTAATCTCAAAGTAATCACACAGTTTTTATCAGTTCAAAATGTACCTTAAAGGGAGATTTGTCAAGTATTTAATACTCTTATCAACATGGGAGTGGGCAAATATGCTTGCTTTATGCAAATATATGTATATATTTATTATTTGAAATCAATTAACAACACGACGTAAAATGCATTAAAGAAATTAGTGGCGTTTAAATGCATTTGCGTTAACGCGTTATTATCGCGTTAACTTTTACAGCCCTACTATAAAGGTAAATAAGGCATTGTGGTCTGAGTGTGATTTGAGAAATTCATTCAATCACAATACCAGGCAGGATCATTTGTATCAGGTCATATACAGTATTTGGATAATATCTTTTCAAGTTGCACATTTAGAAAAACACCGTAGTTCAGCTACTGTTAAAGCTATCAAAAGGTTCTCTGTTCTGTGCCACCAGACAGCCCTCTCTATTTGTGTGTGGTCCCGTTGTGTCTTTATTCTGTACCAGGCGTCCCTGGTATTGGTCTGTAGGGAGGCTGGGCTGAGGGAA
The DNA here is from genome assembly GCF_015220745.1 of Sebastes umbrosus. Lineage (NCBI taxonomy): Eukaryota > Metazoa > Chordata > Actinopteri > Perciformes > Sebastidae > Sebastes > Sebastes umbrosus. The sequence continues at coordinate 6,778,184 of NC_051274.1, forward strand.
ATCAGACACACTGCTGTGTGCTTTATGATTAGATGGTACCTCTTTCTGTCCTCCGCTGACAGACACACATCCATCCTGACGTGACTTATTCTCTTTGCTCCATCTATTGCTCATCAGTATTTCTTCCACCCGTCCTCTACAGTATCTGTTACCGTCCTGTGTCTGATGGAAGACAATTAGTCATGAGTGCTGTGTCTCAAAGCACAGGGGACGTAGAAGGACATGTAGAGTAGCATATCTGAATGGAGAGGAGATAAAGACAAGAGCACTTCGCTATCAGCAATTAGGATTGTTCCTGTAGCCTGGGATGGATGTGGATCTTGTCTAAATAGCCACTTCCTGTTGTCATAGCTTCAACTTATACCCCACGTTACATCCTACACCCTACGCCATTGCTTTCCAAGTTATGGCTCATTCAGCTTTGCTAAGCTTGGGCTGCATCACACAGTTATGCAAATGGATTTCTGACGCCTCCATAACATTACTTGAAATGGACACTGCAGCCCGAAATCACCATTGGAATGTTGATCATCATCATAAGAAGCAAAATGTTGCACCCTTGATGTCTTCTGTAAAATGGGGTTTAGTGGTAGATTTATGAATGTGTTGTGTCCATACTTTGTCAGTCTCCCAGAAGCCGGGGCGTTCTATGCTGTAAATGTTGTGACAATTTTTTTTTAAGCCAATCTGTTACAACACAGACCAAGACTGTGGGAGGGCCAAAGACTATGTTTATTATGTTTAATTTATTGCATACAAGTGATAAAGGAGAAGGCTTTGTCGGTGAAAGAGAGACAAAAAAACACAGTTTGTGCAGTTCAACGGGGTAGTGGCTAGAAGGGAGCCCACAAACTGGGGAAACTCTTGCGAGATTGTTAAGGTTAGGCATTGATCTCCAATGGTTAAGGTTAGGCATTGACTTCCAATAGTTAAGGTTAGGCATTGACCTACAATGGTTAAGGTTAGGCATTGACCGCCAATGGTTAAGGTTAGGCATTGATCTCCAATGGTTAAAGTTAGGCATTGACCTCCAATGGTTAAGGTTAGGTATTGACCTCCAATGGTTAAGGTTAGGCATTGGCCTCCAATGGTTAAGGTTAGGCATTGACCTCCAATGGTTAAGGTTAGGCATTGATCTCCAATGGTTAAAGTTAGGATTGACCTCCAATGGTTAAGGTTAGGCATTGACTTCCAATGGTTAAGGTTAGGTATTGACCTCCAATGGTTAAGGTTAGGCATTGACTTCCAATGGTTAAGGTTAGGTATTGACCTCCAATGGTTAAGGTTAGGCATTAACCTCCAATGGTTAAGGTTAGGCATTGATCTCCAATGGTTAAAGTTAAGCATTGACCTCCAATGGTTAAGGTTAGGCATTGATCTCCAATGGTTAAGGTTAGGTATTGACCTCTAATGGTTAAGGTTAGGCATTGACCTTGAGTGGTTAAGGTTAGACATTGACCTTGAGTGGTTAAGGTTAGGCATTGACCTCCAATAGCTAAGGTTCGACATTGATCTCTAATAGTTAAGGTTAGGCATTGACCTCCAATGGTTAAGGTTAGGCATTGACCTCCAATGGTTAAGGTTAGGTATTGACCTCCAATGGTTAAGGTTAGGCATTGACCTCCAATGGTTAAGGTTATGCATTGACCTCCAATGGTTAAGGTTAGGCATTGACCTTGAATAGTTAAGGTTAGGCATTGACCTTGAATAGTTAAGGTTATGCATTGACCTCCAATGGTTAAAGTTAGGCATTGACCTCCAATGGTTAAGGTTAGACATCGACCTTGAGTGGTTAAGGTTAGGCATTGACCTCCAGTGGTTAAGGTTAGGCATTGACCTTGAATAGTTAAGGTTAGGCATTGACCTTGAATAGTTAAGGTTAGGCATTGACCTCCAATGGTTAAAGTTAGGCATGGACCTCCAATGGTTAAGGTTAGGCATTGACCTTGAGTGGGTAAGGTTTGGCATTGACCTCCAATAGTTAAGGTTAGACATTGATCTCTAATAGTTAAGGTTAGGCATTGACCTTGATTGGTTATGGTTTGCCATTGACCTCCAATAGTTAAGGTTAGGATAGTTTGTCGTTCAGCGAGTCGCGCGAGAGTTTTTTGCAGATTTCAGATCAGTTTCTGAAATTTGCGGGCTGCCTTCTAGATACGACCGTTCAACGGTGCATCCATGCTGATGACATACGGCTCTTCTTGTATCCAATCAGATGGTGTGGTTGCTTGTATGGAATAAACAGCCAATATGAAGATTAACTGCTAATATCAGTCTCACATGAACACTGGCGCTCTTTCTGCAGTTTAAAGGCTGGATGTGAAAGTTCTGTGTAGCAATTAGACCCAGCTGGTATTACCTGCTAGCTTTTCCAATTCATGATTTATTGCATTGTTATCAAATTAAACACACCATTTGATACAAATTTGAAACGCATGAAATTGGAAAAGTGTACAGCACGGTTGCTTACACAGTGAATGGGAAGTGTGGAAAGGACGTAGGCTGTGGGCATGTACCATTACTGGATTTAACATTGTAGACATGACCACTGACTATATGTGTAACAATTTGGCCACAAATTCACAGACTGACCATACACGGTCCAGCCATGTACTCGATTTTGACCGAATCTTGTTTTAACCTGTCTCCTGTGAGTCCCCAGACTTTGTGAAAGTGCAATACCAAATTGCTGGACTACCTTGGATATTCTGAGAAAGAAAAAGTAGGATATTTGTACCATATTTGAAGCTGACAAGATACATTGTGAAGTATAATTTTTATGGTTAAATAGTTTACTATAATACAACTTCCTCTTCATCTCCATGCATTGATTTGATAAACACAAACGTTATTTGAAGTAAATATTCTTTTTCAAATGGAAACTATACCATATTGATAGTTTACAGAAATAAATTAGTCAAATGTTTCACCCCTAACAGTCTAGTGACGGAGTTTGATTCCTGGTGCGTCATGAGTGAAGGAAAAAAGTAAAATCAATTAAAAAGCAATTTCACTTTCATAAAGATAGTGAAATTGGAATCAAATTAATGACTTGATATTAGGGCTGTCAATTGATTCAAATATTTAATTGCGATTAATTGCATGATTGTCCATTTTTTTAATCTGTTAAAATGTACCTTAAAGGGGATTTTGTCAAGTATTTAAAGTGATTTTGTAGATTCTGGTGACCTACAAAGTGCTGTGAAATCTTCCAGCCCAGGGAAGATCCTCAAAAGCAGGGCGATGTTTTATTCAAACAGTACAGTACAAGTTTGTTTGGTCTTACATGTTGTGTTACAAAACAAGGAGATACAGTACCGGGGCCTGTGACAGGATCACAGTGCAAAACATGCAAATATAGCAGGTGGACCCGAGCTTGAGATGAACGGACTGAGAGAAAGAATGAGTCACGATGTGGAGAGAGAGAGGATGAGAGAGGGAGTAACGCAGCGAGACCGGCCGACGTAGAAAAGAGGGATGTCACATGGAAAGAGCGAGGTAGGATGAGAGGCAGACACGCAGCAAGAAATAGAGGGAGGGGGGAAGCGGTGAGCCGGCTGTTTCCCTCATGAGTTTGCATGTCGGGCAGCAGCGCAGACGGCCCTTCCTCTTTCTCTGCTACGTCACAGCAGAGCAGAGCGGAGGGAGCAGGACTACCCTGACGCTGACAGGAGGAAAGGAGCACTCCAGCCTGCCAGAAGCCGGCTGCTGCATCTTGTCAGTGGACCTCTTGAAAATCTTATTGACAATCACGAAGCTCTTTTTGTTTTCCACTTCACCCTCGTTGTGAGCCTGCCAAAACAGAGGAGGATATAAAGGAATCCTGCTGCTTTGTAACTCTTGAGACCTTTTGGACTATTCTTCATCTTCTTACCGCTGTCAATCATTCAGCTGTGATCTATCGTTTTCTGGACACAGCTGTGCCTTTTACACTGGAGGTCAAGCGGATTTCAGACTGGATCAAATGGACAGAGGACCAGATCCAACAAACACTAAAACTCCATTAAAAAAGACTTTGAACTACATCAAATGGATTCTGGAGTAGATCAGAGAAAACGGACTCAACCACTACTACTTTGAAATCTGAACTCTCCATTGTCAGGTTCATTCCCTCTAACCTGCGTGGATGTCAAAGCCATCTTACTAACCTTTACTTAAGAAGACAAACAGACTTTGACTGCAGATGTGGAGCATCTGAGCTCGTACGATCACAATATTCGTCACGTTGTGACCAATGAGTAAGAAGTGGTGTTAATGACTGTGTTCCCTAGTGGGGGTGACAAATGGATACCTCATCACTGCTGACTCACCACTGGGCCAAAGATGGCACGCTCCATTGCCCTCACGTTGGTGATAAAGCCTTTAGCTTTGATTTCGTCTGGGAAAACAGATAATCAATCGGAACAAATGGAAGTGACAGTCTCTTAACTTGTCTCACTTGATTTTCACTTCTGAACATCTGAACATCTGAAGACACGGCAGTAGCTGATGACCTTTTTTTTAAATTTTGCTCAAAGGTAAAAGGCCGGTCGTTTTACTCGTTCATTGTCGAGAAAGATTGAAGAAAAGTCATTTCCTCGTAATCCTTCGAGAGTGTATCAACCGTGCGTTCACAAATCCTGTGTCTCTGTTCTTCAAACATTTTGCCCGTGCCCTTTTTTAAACATCAAGGACAACAGCATTGATTGGTTTCCTCTTCAGCACTCGCCCTGCTCACTTCGTAGGACAGGTGAAAATCAAACCAAGTTTATTTGGACACATCAGAACCATTCACGCTTGGATTGCAGTTACACTCATCATGGGATAACTATACGTTGAACTGAAGTGCTGAAGTAACCCCCTTGTTCAACATGGTGGTGACTCGTCTGGAGCTGGAGCTACGCTACCAGGGCAAGAAGTTACGTGGCGTGACGTGGAAGTTGACTCGATCAGAACATGGTTTCCTACCAGAGAGCTCCTGGCTCATCGCCGCCCAGGTTATAGTGCCGTACCTGGTGTCGGGGCTCGGACTGGTCTCCGCCGGTATTGTTATGGACCTTATACAAGTATGAAAATCTAAGAAAAAGCATTTGTGGAATTCTTTTTGAGAGCTTGATTGATAAATGGATGAATAGAGTTGGGTACCATCTGAAATGTCGATGCTAGTGCTAATACAGTAACCGAGTATCCAAAACAATATTTTTTTTCATACCTGATACCTACAAATACAAACTAGTTTTCTACGAAATCCATTTTTTTCATTAAACAAAAGTAAGCCGGAGTTTTCAAATGTTAAATGCAATCCCAGATTACTTTCAGTGTAGGGCTGTCAATCGATTAAAATATTTAATCGGGATTAATCACACATTTTTTATCTGTTCAAAATGTACCTTAAAGGGAGATTTGTCAAGTATTTAATACTCTTATTAACATGGGATAAAGTTTAGAAAGTTTTAGAGTGGGAAAATATGCTTAGTTTATTCAAATGTATGTATATATTTATTATTAGAAATCAGTTAACAACCCAAAACAATGACAGATATTGTCCAGAAACCCTCGTGGGTACCCATAGACTACATTTTCATTCTCATATCTTGAGGTCAGAGATCAAGGGACCCCTTTGAAAATGTCCAAGCCAGTTTTTCCTCGCCAAAATGTAGCATAAGTTTGGAGCGTTATTTAGCCTCCTTCTCGGCAAGTTCTGATATGGTTGGTACCAATGGATTCTTTAGATTTTCTAGTCTCATATGATGCCAGTATCTTCACTTTAGCTTCAAAACTGAGCCCGCTGCAGCCTAAAAATCGCAAGTTGTGTTAATGCGTTAAAGAAATTAGTGGCGCTAAAACTATTTTGCGTTAACGCGTTACTGTCGCATTAACTTTTCGACGGCCCTACTACAACTACGGACTAGTTTTCTACGAAATCCTTTTTTTTTCATTAAACAAAAGATGTCAGAGTTTTCAATGTTAAATGCTGTCACAAACTTCATCACCTCAAATCAGACAAAAACGTAGATCTTGGATGATTATGCAAAACCCCAGACTAGTTCAGTGACTTTTTTTTTTCTCCAATGCAAACGTTTTTGTAAAGCTTGCTTTCTACAATATCTGCACGTGGCAAATACAGTATGTTAAAGTTAAGGAAAGATTATGGTTATGGCAAATTTGCCACGGCTAAGGCATTGTTAGGGCTAAGCAACTAAAATACTTGCTTAAGGTTAGGGTCGTTAATTGCTCTGCGCTCATAGAGCGGTTACAGCTGATAACACCATCCCGACCGACGGCGTCATTGTGGAAGTGTAGCGCCCTATCCTCAGGTTCCCCCACCCCCCAAGGTAAACACTGTTAGCTTTGTCAGCACTGTTGCCATTAGCCCCTTTCACTCAGATATTCCACAATACTGTCGTAAAAAAGATGCGCCGTTACGGCGGTTTTGCGTTTTCACACTGAACGAGACAACGGCAACATAATGCTGCCCCGGTGTGTTATAGCACGCCGGCATCGTGAGATACATTCCCACCTTGAACAGGCAACGTTAGCAACGTTAGCTGCTTGCTACCGGATCAGCTGTCTCCTTGGACCGATGTTGTCGGCGCTCGGGCCCTAAAAATAGTTGATTAAATTGGTGGACGGAATCATTTTGGAATAAATGCACAGGTGGAGGGAAGATGGAGGGCAGTGTTTCCTTACAAACAGACAGATAAGTGGATGGATCGATGCAGCTGGATGGAAGCAGCTTCTGCATGCACAGTAGTTTTAACAGTCCTGCTTCACAACTGACGGGGCTGCTCGCTGTTCAGCAAGAACCTTGTGTACCGTCCACCTTTCTGAGCTCTCCAAATCAGATTTAGCTGTGGGGAGGGAGCGGAGAGCCTCGGGATAAAAGCGGACAGTTAATTTAATAAATGGTAGGAAGATGAAAGAACGGAGGCCAGAGAGAGAGAGGGAGTAGAAACTTTGATATCTTAGAATCAAAGTATTCTGTATTACAGAGAAATGCAGTCAAAGAAAGCCAACATTTCTTCCATTAGTGATAGCCTCATATTTTGCTTGAACTGTTCTGAACATAACTAAGTGCACATGATGATAAGTATTGAAGGGACCCTCTGTAGGAATCAGAAATTGCTTGTTAACAGCGACACCTGTTGCCGTTAAAGTCAACAACAGTTACCGTCCTGTTGCTTGTGCTCGCACTACGTAACGTTAGACGCGAGCGAGCATCGGTCAAAACAGTGAGGTGACACGCAGGAGACTGAATGTGATTGACAGGCATCATGTTGATTAACGTTAGCAACATTAGCCAGTTAAAACCACAATATCACGTACATTCCCTTGATATTCTCAAAGCTGAACTAACTCTCTTCTGCTCCGCCACTCGCTCGTTTTCTCACACACTCGCCGCCGCTGCTCTCTCTCTCTTGCTTCACCACTCACTTCCCACGTGCACACACACACTCTTCGCACTGGCTCTGCTATTCTCCCACAACACTATTTTTGGCCCATCGGGAGTCTTGAGTTGTGATTTTGGGGCTGGTCGTTTGTTGGCGTTAGCGGACTCCACTTCTAACCGAACGTTAGCTACGGTTGCACACTGTTAGCCCTGTAAGTGGAGCTGAAGAGAGTAAAGAGTCTCGGGAGCGTGTGACGTCACAGCCGTTGGATTTTCCCAGAAAAACGGGCCCGGGTTTTTCACATTGAAAGCAGTCTACAGGCTGAAAAAAAAAATTAAAACACGTTTATAGTACCTGTAAAAACGTAGATACAGTCCCTTTAATATCAGTAAATATAATTACAATAACAGCAAAAATATTATATATATTTTTTTTTCTCCTGAGAAATCTAGAGTACCATGGTTTTTAGTTATCTTGGCTTCTTGCCCATCACAGCAGCAGCAGCAGCAGCAGCAGCAGCAGCAGCAGCAGCAGCAGTATTCTGGCAGAAGCAGGCCATGTCCCAAGATAGCCTCCCGACATGGCAGCCAGAACCTGAGAGCAACGTGTATACATAGACACACACACACGAGCACACAAAAAGCACACCTCAACGTTCACTATTCTCTTATTCCTCCCTCTGTCCTGCATCATGGCCTTCTTTAGCCCCCTTAAACTTAATCATTATACCCATTTAAGTTTGACTGAATCACTGATCATATTTGTGATTCTGGGACATGTTTTTCCCCCGAGAAAAGTTTTAATAACAAAACTTCTTATCTGACACTTTTTCCTTTTCTTTTCGCTTTTTCCTTCCTCTATTTCCGGCCTGCTCTGTCAGTTCCTCCTCTCATCTTTAATTCCCCTCCCCTCCCTGCCTCTGCTCCACATCCCTCTGGTCTTGGCAGCTGTGGCTGTTCTTTTATATGTGCATCTATTTAAAGATCTAAACTGTCTTGGACCTGCCAACCGGAGTTGTAGTGAGAAAATATGAGGCAGACTCTGTGAACTGTGCATCTTCTAAACCCACTGAACCTCTGCAGTATGGCGTCAGACGATGCTCAGAGATGTGGAAACAGAAAAAGTAGGCTACTGGGTTAGCCTAGAATATGTGACGTGCTTGTTTAACCGCATCAGTAACGGACAACGTTCAGAGGGTCCATCCGTGGGGGTGGGGATTATTTATTTTTAGAGAATTTGTATTTGTTTGCAATGCTTTGTAAGTGTTTATGCAATATTTAATTTCCGATGTGTGTGTTTGTTCCAGCACTGGAAGGTGTTCAAGGTGATAACAGAGGTGTTCATCCTGGTGCCTGCGCTGGTTGGACTTAAAGGAAACCTGGAGATGACCCTGGCTGCTCGCCTCTCCACCGCTGTAAGACGCTAAGTACTTTAGGTCCTCACGCAAACTCACTTTCGATTAATAACTTGACAACTTTCTTCAAGCCTTATATACAGTATGTGTTATTATTTAAAGCAGCAGTAGGTAGAATGGGAGCAAATATGATTAAAAAAAGTTGTTTTTATAAAATGGTCGCTATATCCTGATGAGAAAGTTGGTGACCCGGCCGCCATGTTGAGATCAGTTGAGGAAATACCAAGCACCGCCCACCAGCCCGAGCAAACTCTGTCATTTTACAGCTAAACAGTACACTACAAGCTGTTTCTGAAAACATTTTACTCGACGAATAGGCATTACAGTAACAGAATATTGATTCATATTTGATCAGCGCTGCCTAGTTTGACTGTTTGATCAGAGTTTGCGAGTACAGCTGCCTCCGTAGAATAAACAGCCAAAAGGAACGCTCTCTATGAAATGACCTGTGATTGGTCATAGATTTTCTAAAGCCTGAAAACAGAGCCATGAGGAGGTGCAGAAGTTTAGTTTTCTCTCAGAACACTTGAATTACAATATGCTGAAAGGTTATTATGGAATTGTTGCCCAATGATGCCAAATATATACTGCCTACTGCTACTTTAAGATAACACTGTAACTACTCCCTAAGACTTAATTTTACCAACGGACATATAATTCATCATGCTGATTCAGCAGTATAAGGTAGAAATGTATAATTTAATACCAATAGGGTTTGCTTGTTTTTCAGCTCTGACTGAGAACCACCAGATATATTGGTTATACAGTATATGTACGTTATATTGCTACAAGTAGAGTGGAGTAACCTGCTTTCAACTCTTAAATGGTTTCTTGAAGTACCATTAGCCATGATAATGCAACATGTTAAATTATTCAGAATGATATTGCGGTCTTGTTTTAGCACTTGGTTCTGTGCAGATGGCACATAATCTTGCAGTTGTTTACTGCAAAAGTCCTGTGTTTCTTGACCCAGCCATCCACCTGGACCTCCTCCCTATGTTCGCCGCTCTCTATACTTTCCGGTTCACTATTACGTGGATCACATATGAATTGATTTCGTGCTGACAATCACGAAAAAAAATGTGAAATTCGTATTTTTGTAAACGAATCAATACATTAAATTTCGTGACTATTTCACGAACTTCTGTGCGACTAGGCTGGTACAAAATAATTGCATTACAATTTGTGGGCTGTTATCTGAAGCGTTACCCAACCCCCTTAAAAAGTCAACTCTTAACTCCCAATTTGGATCTACTGGCTGCTTATCTGCCCCTTTGGATGACTTTTTGAGTCAATGAGCTATAATATTCCACACCAACACTCAATTTTGATAAATATATATAACTTGAATGATTGAAATGGCTTCCCCCCCCACACACATTCTCATTAAAATGACTGTAAGGCATCTCCTTGTTTTTAGGCCAACACAGGCCAAATGGACGACCCTGCTAAACAATGGACCATGGTGTGCAGCAACCTGGCACTGATACAGGTAACATACTTACTGTGTACTCACATAGCCTACTGTACTGTTTTCAATAGTTAAGGCAAAGAGAAGAATCCAAATAACCATTGAGATACTTTGTTTAGATACGTGTGGTCAAACGATGAACTGTTTAATCAAGCAGATAATCAGCAGATTAATCAGTAATGAAAATAAAGTGTTAGTTGCAGCCCTACTGTATGTAAATGTCACCGCACTGTACCGCCACATTATTATTATTGTTGTACTCTTGTTGAATCTTATGATAACGTCCCGTTTCTTCATTTTGTGCAGGTTCAGGCGACGGTGGTGGGCTTCCTCGCAGCAGTGGCAGCTGTGTGTTTAGGGTCGTTTTCTAGAGGGGGGGTTGAACTGGACCAGGCAGCCGTTCTCTGTGCTAGCAGCATCACCACCGCCTTTGTCGCTGCTCTTTCCTTAGGTAAGTAACCTGGGATGCTTTCATCGTTTTGCATCTTAACTTGTATTTTAGGTTATATCAGGCTCAGTTGTAGAGCTAGAGTGAGGATACTGGCATCATATTAAATTAAAAAAACCTAAGGAATCCATTGGTACCAACCCCCGTCATACTAGCTAGTCACAAAGGAGGTTAAATAATGCTACAAAATTACGTAAAAATCTTGTCGAGGAAAAACTGGTATGGCCATTTTCAAAGGGGTCCCTTAATAATAATAATAATATATTTTATTTATATAGCACTTTTCTAAAAACTCAAAGACACTTTACACAGATAAAAAGGTCATAAAACAAGGATCATAAAAAAAATATAAAACACACAATATTAATCACACGGCTCCAGCTTCATATTTAACAGACAAATGTGGTATCAATCTTCTCATCTAACTCTCAGCGAGAAAGCAAATATATACTTTCCAAAATGTTGAACCAGAGTATGGCTTTTTTTTTAACTCACAATGTTAAACACCATCGCTCAGTCCAGTTCAGCATACAGACCCAACAGGTTTTTCATCTAGCAGCAGGTACACATACCAGATTATGCATTCACATTATGCAGTGATCACATGAGGGGAAAAGGTGATTCCCCTCATGTGATCACTGCATAATCCCTAATGTATCCTCCTCATCATAAATGCTCTAGTGTTTAGCAGCCTTGATGAGTGAGGGAACTCAGTTTCCCTTAGTTGTGTTAAAGTAATTGCTTGAGTCATGTCTCGGCGGGGAATTTTTAATATTTCTCTATGAGTCAGTTTCCTTAGATTTCTTATTTTGCTCAGCTCTAAAATGCAGCTCGTTTAAATTGTTGTTTCTCTTTTCCAGCCAGCCGTCACTGTGTGAGGCCGGTCGACGCTTTGGAAACGTATCGATGTTTCAGTCGAAAGCTTTCGTCAGTGATCTTGTAACAACTAATAAAAACTCTCTCTCAGAGCACACTAAATTTATTTATTTATTTATACATTTTGCCTTTTTGTTCACCTCGGTTGAAAGTGATGACCACTTTGCTTTTTTCTCCATCATCCTATTTTCTGTTTCTGTTCCTGTACTAACTCTCCTCTTTCTGTCTTTCTGTCTTCACTCTCGACTCCTCCCCCCCCCCGTAGGCCTGGTGATGATCGGAGTGATCATCGGCTCCAGGAAGGTGGGGATCAACCCGGACAACGTGGCCACCCCCATCGCTGCCAGTCTGGGTGATCTGATCACCCTGTCCCTGCTGGCCGGGGTCAGCAGCACACTCTATGAATATAAAGGTGAGGAGAACACAGTAACATGGAGTCATGAGGGAGATGAGATAAACCTCAGCTCTGATTTATGGCTCAGTGCTGTGGTATCTTCGCTCACATCTGGATTCATACATTCTCTCCTAATAAGTGAAATATTGAATGTCTTTGTTTTGTAGTAATAAAAAAAATATTAGAATGTGACTTTATTATCGATATTAAGTAGGGCTGTCAAAGTTAAAGCGATAATAACGCGTTAAAGCAAATTCATTTTAACACCGCTAATTTCTTTATAAGTATTAATCGGAGGTTGTAGCGGGCTCAGTTTTAAATCCAGAGTGAAGAGACTGGCATCATATGAAACAAGACAGCTTAAGGAATCCATTGGTACCAACCATTGGTACTACCGTCACGAAGGAGGTTAAATATTGCTCTACATTTACACTAAATTTTGGCGAGGAAAAACTGGCATGGCCATTTTCGAAAGGGGTCCCTTGACATCTGACCTCAAGATATGTGAATGTAAATGGGTTCTATGGGTACCCACGAGTCTCCCCTTTACAGACATGCCCACTTTATGATAATCACATGCAGTTTGGGGCAAGTCATAGTCAAGTCAGCACACTGACACACTGACAGCTGTTGTTGCCTGTTGGGCTGCAGTTTACCATGTTATGATTTGAGCATATATTTTTATGCTAAATGCAGTACCTGTGAGGGTTTCTGGACTATATTTGTCATTGTTTTGTGTTGTCAATTGATTTCCAATAATACATATATAGATACATTTGCATAAAGCAAGCTTATTTGCCCACTCCCATGTTGATAAGAGTATTAAATACTATACTACTAAATACTTAAATAGTATTAAATATTTTTTACAGATAAAAAATGATTTTGAACAAATAAAAAATGATTTATCGCGATTAACTTTGGACAATCATGCGATTAATTGCGATTAAATATTTTAATCGATTGACAGCCCTAGTATTAAGTCAAATGAGAAGGAACATTTTGACCAATGCACAATGTCCCTTTTTTGAGTTTGTCATGCTGTTGACCAGAACACAAGATGGCAGCAAAAGTCAGGTTTATTTTCTCAGACTGCTCGTCATGGTGCAAGTGTGTGTGTGTGCGAGTGTGTGTGTACACTGAAGTATAGCAGTGTTGCTATGTAGGTATTCACATTACCTCCTTTTGTTTAATTTTTTTCAAGCTGCTTTATGTACGTGGCCTTTCCCTCATCTGTTCCAGGGTGTGTGTGTGTAAATGTGTAGGAGGCTCTAATTTGTGAAAGTGTTTCTTCATGTGGGTGATTTATAAATCTTTATCTTGTATGTACACTTTATAGTCGGGCGTAGGATAGAACTTGACCCTAAACCCAGATCATCACCTTTTTTTTTTTTTAACTCAACATAAATATTGATGACTTGACATACTACACATATACAGTATCTTATCTATTACTGTGTAGTTAAATGTTAACTATTGATATTGATTATTGCATAATTCATGGCTTCTCTGAATGTATAGCTATTTTTTTATTTATCTTAATTTCTTGCTGACCATCAATAGAAGTGGGATATGAGAAGGCGTCTGTTCCTGTCCCACAGATATATGGTACCTGTCCCCCCTGGTGTGTCTGGTCTTCCTGGCTCTGATCCCAGTGTGGGTGGTGGTGGCCCGACAGAGCCCTCAGATCAGGGAGGTTCTCCGCTCAGGGTGGCAGCCTGTTATAGTAGCCATGTCCATTAGCAGGTATACACACACACTTTTCATTACTTTATTAAACTGTTCATTAATACATAATTGTATTTAGCACAATTTCTAACTTTTTTGTACAGTGAACTACCTTTTCTCTGAATGGTTTCTTGTTCTGACATCAGGCTGGGAAGCCCTGGCAGTGACTGTTCTGATCCCCTCTGTGTTTGTGTTTCCAAGTTTCGGAGGCCTTATACTGGACAAGACAGTGAGTGATCCCAACTTTAAGGGCATGGCTGTCTTCACGCCCGTCATCAACGGTAAGCTGATAGGTCTTCAAAGAGAAAATTATTCCACAGGGAGAAATCAAACTGAGAGATAAATTAGCATTTTAGCAGTTTATTGATTGTTGTCCAGAATGACAATTCAGAAACATTAACGCATTATAAAGATTAAACCATTTACTGCACACATGTTTATACGGTGGTGTTTGGCAGTGCAGCTTCTACTGTTAGTGAGCACTGGTGAATCCAAACAAACACATATCATTGATGGTACATCATGAATATAGTGAGATGCCATCACAATCCCATTGATAGTGACATAATATTGAACTAAAACCTTATTGAGGATGGAACCTGCCAAAATCAAATATAAATGAATAAATAGATAAATGACTCGATGAATAAATGTCATTAAATGCAGCAAAAATAATATTACAAAATTGATAAATAATAAAATAAAATAAAAAAATAAATGTAAAAATAAATTAAAAAAACAAATGCAAAACTAAATAAATAAATTTAAAAATGAATACAAATAATTAACAAAAATAAATAAAAGCAAATATTAAACAGAAGTGTAAATAAATTAGGGAATTAATACAAAGATAAATAAATAAATAAATAAAGAAGCAAATTAAATCAGAAATATCAATTTATGTCACAAAATGGGTTCTATGAGTACCTACGTTGGGCTTGAGTTTGCCATGTTATGATTTGAGCATATATTTTGTTATGCTGAATACAGTACATGTGAGGGTTTCTGGACAATATTTGTCATTGTTTTCTGTTGTTAATTGATTTCCAATAATAAATATGCATAAAACAAGCATATTTGCCCACTCCCATGTTGATAAGAGTAATAAATACTTGACAGATCTCCCTTTAAGGTACATTTTGAACAGATACATATGTGTGCTTTTCTTGATACTAAAGACACATTTCAGTTTGTACCACAAAAGTACGGATGTATGATACATTCATCCTTACCAACAAGTGAGTGAAAAGAACAGTCTTAGCTCAAAACTAATTACCATGCATGGTTACCTACGTATGTTAAGCAATTTTCATTTCTTTCAAGCTCATTTTATTGCCATTTTGATGAAATGAACTGAAACCAGTCTGGAAGGCCAGGAGACCAGTCTAAAAGCAAATGGGATGCTTTTAGTGTACATGATTTACAGTTAATGGGCTAAAACATGCGAAACTGCCAACGTTTCCAGTAAATGATGCCTTAAAACCACTGGAGCACCAGCTTCACAAGCAGCAGCTATTTCACATGCTCCAACTGCGGTCAAAAGTGCATTCAGGCCATCATGTGGAGCGTCAAACCGCTTTGATGCATCTCTCTGATGTTCCATTTTTACAGTCTCAACAGAAGACCTTCACAACAGTTATACATAGATTCTTCACAAATGTATGAGTTGCATTAAAGCAGCAGTAGGCAGATTGAAATATGATTAAAAAAAAGTTATTTTTATGAAACTGTCACTATATCCTGACAGTAGTGCATGAGACAGGTAATCTGAAAAAAAATCATGTTCTTCTGTGTCTTGCATAAAATGTTTTCAGAAATGTATTTTAGTGTACTGTTTAGCTGTAAAATGCCGCCATGTTGAGATCAGTTGAGGAAATATCAAGCACCGCACACCAGCCGGAGCAAATTTTCTCATTTTACAGCTAAACAGTACACAACAAGATGCTTCTGAAAACATTTGAGGCGAGAAATAGGCACTACAGTAACAGGATATTAATTCATATTTGATCAGTGCTGCCTAGTTTGATCAGAGTTCGTGAGTAATTGACAGCTGCCTCCGTTGAATGAACAGCCAATAGGAGCGCTCTCTCTCTAAAATGACCTGTGATTGGTTAAAGTCTCCCGTCACCGGCTAGGTTTTCTAAAGCCTGAAAACAGAGCCATGAGGAGGAGCAGAAGTCTAGTTATCTCTCAGAACACTTGAATTATAATATGCTGAAAGGTTGTTATGGATTTTTTGTTCAATAATGCCAAAAATATACTGCCTACTGAAGCTTTAACGTGCAAATACACCCTTTGCAGCTCACCAACAGAGCCAATTTGATATACTTGCCAGTTCAAGGACTTCATTGACTGCTAAGCTCTTCCCCTGAACAGTGATTGTACAGCAGATATGTCAAGCTTTTGATTTCTCCACATACCTACAGTAAGCGGTGTATGTGGGGCTTTAGGAAGAGCGATGTGTTAGCTGCAAACGTTAGCAGGCCCTGCTAACTTCTTTTTTAATTTGATTCTTTTTTAGGGGGCGACCAACCCATATGGCCTATGCCTTAAGCCGGCCCTGAGTAATCTCAACCACTCGTAAAATGTTCTCTTACCCAAGAGGAGAGCAACAATAAGTAAACATTGGTTAATCCAAGAAACAAATGGATCTGTGGATACAAACAAAAATAATTGTAAATTTGTTCTTATATTGCTTCCTGCATGAGGCCCATTGTTTAAAAAACAAATTTGAGTGGTGAAGCATAGCAAGCAGTTTAATTCATTGCATCAAATTCATTACCCATCACAGTGGTGCAAATGCAGCTATGATACTGTGGTGGTAACGCATGGTGCTCTGCCTGAGGTGCACCGTAGAATGTCAAATGACGCGTGTCAAAAGTCACATTAAGTGCATTAAGTAAAAGAAGACAGATCGTCTTGCCTGCATGCCTGCAGGGAGTTTGGCCTTACCATCAGTCTCAAGAAGACCAACATCATGGGCCAAGACATCAGCAGCATCCCTACCGTCTTCATCGGTGAGCACACCCTTGAGGTGGTGGAGGACCTCTCCCTGGATGCTGAATTGGAAAATCATCTACAGCAATGGCTCGCCTAGCCAAGAGGGTCTGGGATAATTCCATGCTGACCACCAACACCAAGATGAAGGTGTATCAAGCCTGCATGCTTTACGGCAGCGAAACATGGACCCTGTACCCCCCCATCAAGAGCGCAGACTCGATGCCTTCCATCTGCGCTGCCTCAGACGGATTTTGGATATCAACTGGCAAGACCGCGTCCCAAACAAAAAAAAAGTCCTGGCTCAGGCGGGGATAACAAGCATGTTCGCCCCGCTCACCCAAAGGCGCCTGCGCTGGCTTGGCCACGTGAGCCTGCATGCAGGACGGCCGAGTTCCCAGGGACATGCTGTACGCCGACCTCGCCGCCGGCTCCAGACCTGCAGGTAGACTTGTCCTTCGCTACAAAGACGTCTGCAAACGTGACCTGAAGGCGGCCAACATCGACCCAGCAGGACGGGAAGCTGCAGCTGCAGAACGCAACAGCTGGAGGCTCCGCAGACGGCAACAACAACAGTACCCACAGAGCCAAGCGTAGAATATACCTGCAGCAACTGTAACCGAGTCTGTCGTTCCAGAATCAGATTGCACGGCCACAGCAGGCACTGCAACTCATAGATTAAGCCTGGGCGCAAACTCCATTGTCTTCCGAGACAGAAGGATGCCAGAGAAACAAGACCCTAAATGGATGGCTAGATGGAGCAGAGGGAAGGAGAAAGAGAAGAGAAAAAAACTTTTTTTTTCAGTGTGCATTGATTTTGTAAACTGACCCACGAGCAATCCCTAACAGTTTAATTTGACTTTTTGGATTTGCATCCAGCTCTTTTCCCCCCATGGGAGAGACCCAATCGACTGCGGAGAGCAGAGAATTAAACTACTTCTGAAGGTTTATCGTTACTTCAGGCACATAGAAAACCAGATTTTAAACCCCATAATGCTGTTTTAGAATGATGACAAATGCACTGAGACATAGTGGAGGAGCGGAGGCAAAAAAGAAGCAGCGTTCAGAATGAGTGGTTTGGCTGTGAGGCGATGCATGCAGTGATCCACCGAGTATCGGAGAGAAGTCGATATAAACCACTGATGCTCCACCCCGAGTGTCCTGGCACAGCTGACAGGGCCTTTAATAACCACTGTCACTGTTTCTCATTTTGTCTCTGCTGGTCTTCCCACTGTTTCTCAATCTCCCTCTCGTTCTCTCTCTTTGCACCGCTCTCTGCTAAATTCTTCTCGTCTGGTTTGAATTTCCCCATTTTTCCCCTCACTGGCTTGCATATAAACCAGTATCATGTTTTACTTTAAAAGTTCCCTCAAGTCTTTTCCAATTTACAAAAGAACATCTGCGCTGTCTTTTGGCGGGTAAATATTTGGAAAGGTGTTTAACTGAATTAGGCACAGATACCCTCGTGAACATCAACATTTAAATGGACTTTGACAGCCGGTGGGATCTGGAAATGTTGTTTTGCATTGAGCATTAACACGGCTTTGAAGACGTGAATTAGAAGGCTCAACTCGCACCAGAATGAGAGGATAAGATCTTATCTCAGATCTCTCATTGTTTAACCCTGGTGAGCTTTTTTTGTTGCTTTGAAGCACGTCACATCTGGGACCAGTTCAGGGTGGGTGGGGGGGGGAGAAGGTGGAACTGGTGCAGTCCTATAAATACCTAGGAGTGCACCTGGACAGCAAGCTGGACTCGAGTGTGAACACTGAGGCAATATACAAGAAGGGCCAGAGCCGACTCCACTTCCTTCGGAGGCTCAGGTCCTTCGGTGTATGCAGGACAATGCTGAGTGTGTTCCATCAGTCAGTGGTGGGAAGTGCCCTCTTCTTTGCTGTTGTATGCCGGGGCAGCAGCATTAAAGCCCCAGATGCCGGCAGAATAGACGAGCTGTTAAAGAAGGCGGGGTCTGTCCTTGGAGCCAACCTGGACCCAGTGGCTGAGAAGAGAGTGCTGGCTAAGCTGCTGGCTATTATGGACAACACCACCCACCCACTTCACCACACTTTGGCCAGACAGAGGAGCACATTCAGCAAAAGACTTATCCTACCTCGGTGTACCACAGAGCAGCACAGAAGGTCCTTCCTACTCTGCCATCAGACTGTACAACTCATCTCTGGACTAACTGAATAAAACCCCCCTTATACACACACACACACACACACTGTTACTCATCCATCCACCAGTGCAGTCAGACATGCATCACAATTGGACATTAGTACTGGCACTTGCTAACTAGCTTTTAAGAGTATTTATTGCTAATGCCTATTTTTAATCTTATTTATTCTCTTTCTATTCTTATTCTTGTTGTGTGCTTGATCTATCTTTTGCTACTGTAACTCAGAAATTTCCCCTCTGGGATTAATAACTTACCTAACTACCTATTTCTCATATATGTAATATTTTTATCAACATGGGAGTGGGCAAATATGCTGCTTTATGCAAATGTATGTATATATTTATTACAGGAAATCAATTAACAACACAAAACAATGACAAATATTGATCCAGAAACCCTCACAGGTACTGCATTTAGCATAAAAAATATGCTCAAATCATAACATAGTAAACTGCAGCCCAACAGGCAACAACAGCTGTCAGTGTGTCAGTGTGCTGACTTGACTATGACTTTCCTCAAACTGCATGTGATTATCATAAAGTGGGCATGTCTGTAAAGGGGAGACTCGTGGGTAATAATAATAATAATAATATATTAGATTTATATAGCGCTTTTTAGTGATCTCAAAGATGCTTTAACATAGTCGGGGGGAAAACGGTGTGAGACAGACAGGAGACGAACGACAAAAAGCGACATACTTGGGTACCCATAGAACCCATTTTCATTCACATATCTTGAGGTCAAAGGTCAAGGGACCCCTTTGAAAATGGCTATGACAGTTTTTCCTCACCAAAATTTTGCATAAGTCTGGAGCGTTATTTAACCTCCTTCGCGACAAGCTACTATGACGTGGTTGGTACCAATGGATTCCTTAGGTTTTTTAGTTTCATATGATACCAGTATCTTCACTCTAGCTTTAAAAGCCCGCTACAACCTAAAAATCACAAGTTGCGTTAATACGTTTGAGAAATTAGTGGCGTCAAAACAAATTTGCATTGACGTGTTATTATCGCGTTAACTTTGACATCCCTCATAAAATCTTATCTCAGATCTCTCATTGTTTAACACTGGTGAGCTTTTTTTTGTTGCTTTGAAGCACGTCACATCTGGGACCGGTTCAGACAAGATCAGACCTCTTGACACAAAGTTAGTCAGAAACAAGTTATCTATCAGAGTTTCAGAAAAGGCACATAGTGCTTTTTGTACAGCCAGAATCACATTTCACTGTCGGAACCATACGGCTGCATGCCGTTGATTTTCTTTTCCACACGGACACGTTGCTGCTCTCTGAAATATCGGGTGGAGCTTTTGTTTGTGACTCCACTGGCCAGATTTTCACTGTGCTTTGGCCTGTGTGGCTTGGCTTATTAAGATGGACTCTATAAACCCCGGCTGGATCAAGCCTGTGTCATTTCTTGGCTTAATTATGCGTGCAAGGCTACGATGAAACAGAGATTAAGTGTTACGGATTCTGAAGCTGTTTACCGTCCCTTGTGGGAGAGACCTTTCTGTTTCACTTGATTATGAGGATACAAAAATCAATATCGGCTCTTTAAATGAATCTGTGTGGGAAAACAATAAGTCTTTGTCCGACATGAAATGAAAGTTCAAACCAATAGATTCAAGTGGTTGCTTCTTCATTCATATATTCATTGCTCAGTCCGTCTGCCCTCTTGTCTTTCCTTCTCCTGTGTAGGAGTGGGTGGTAACTTGGTGGCCATCCAGGCCAGTAGGATCTCAACCTACCTGCACTTCTGGAGCATCCCGGGGGTGCTGCCCTACAAGATGAGGCAGCACTGGCCCAATCCCTGCATCACCTTCTTCTCCTCAGGTAACACCGCCATGCTGAATGCATACCTGGGTGTCTGAATACATAAAATCTTTTCTGAAATCTATTTAAGTCCCTACCATTCTGCCCTTTTTTTTTTTAGAGGGATAGGGGATGTTCATGGGTAGATACAAATTCAGCAGTAGATGCCACATAGAAGTGTTGTACATCATATGAAAGCTGGAAGAGGTGGTTATTGAAAGATGCAGCTCAGCGTTGTGTGTCAAGTTCTTCTAGTCATTAATGAGAAATAAAAAATATGAATAAATGAATTAATTAATTAAAATAAGTTGTGAAAGTGTATAAGCGCGTAGAACATAATGATGTAAGTATATGAGGTCGGATATATGATGATGATGGGTTGATACCATTTGTTACACAGATTTGGTGCTAAATTGAACCTTTTTTTAGCACTCGAGAATTGATAAAAATGATTAATAATCCCTCCAAAATACCACATTAAGACACCAAGACCTTGAGGAACATCATAGAAAAAGCCATGCTGTGATTTGGTATCAAAAACTTTTGACATTTGAAGATTTCTGCAAGAACTGCATTTTTCGGTAATTGGGTGGCGAGCACTTCTGTTTTGGAAACTGCTTAGAAAACCCCTTATTGTCAATCTAGCCATCCATCCTCCAAATGCTCTAGGTCTCTAGTTTGTGGTTGTAAAGTTTCATGAGGCTGTGATTATCCTAGAGGTCACCACAGGTCGGTTTATACAGTGAGGTCACATTTCAAAAAATGATCTCACTACAATAAAATGGCTACTATGGGGACTAACATCATCACACATGAACATAATTGGGCTCATTAGATCCACAAGAGTCTCAGCTTTACAGCGATACCCAATTTATGTAATTCCACGACTGTTTAGGGATCCCAGTATGCAGAAATATTCAAACATCATTTTAGAATAGGAGAAAATAACACTTTTCTAAGGCACGTAAACAACTGCATGGTTTTTGCCCCAAACTGCATGTGATTATCATAAAGTGGGCATGTCTGTAAAGGGGAGTCTCGTGGGTACCCGTAGAACCCATTTTCATTCACATATCTTGAGGTCAGAGGTCAAGGGACCCCTTTGAAAATGGCCAAGCTAGTTTTTCCTCGCCAAAATTTAGTGTAACTCCGTAGCGTTATTTAGTTTTCTAGTTTCATATGATACCAGCATCTTCACTCCAGCTTTAAAACTCAGCCCACAACAATCTCTGAAAGACAGAATAGCGGCCGGGCCGTCGGATTGTTAAGAGGTTAACCAAAGTGTTTACCCAGCGTGCCTTACAATAAGAGGCAACTGTCGAACAAATTGGAATTCCTGAGTCGCAGATGTTGAAATTTGACTTTCAAAAGCAAGCTCACAAACATATATTCGTCAGGCGGAACAAAAACACAAATAAATGCTAATGTTGGTCCACATCTGCTGGAGGTGTAAATAGGCAACAGATTTGCTATAAACATATGTGATTCCAGCTTGTTCTGCTGCCCTCCAAGTTACCAAAAACAAAAAGAATGCAGATATACTGTTATTATCTCTGATTATATGATAGTCTGGAGAACACATATCCATTTTCAGTATCATGGTTTAATCATCCCTTGAAGATAGCATATCAATTCCTCTGTTGGGAGTCTAGTGATTAAAGAACAGTGGATTTCTGAACTAAAGGGACCCTTTTTCTGGAGTAAATGTCCTTTTTCAGGGAACTGAATGGATTTGAACCGGAGCAGAACATCCTGAGGAGCTTCTCATTTTAACACCAAAACACAGCAGACAGGACTGAGTTAACAGCGAGGGAAAATCCACACACAAAAGTGATCATGTTACTAAAATAAAGTACTCACTTTCTCTGTCTCTCTCAGGGGTGAATTCCAAGTCAGCACGAGTGCTTCTGATGCTGGTGATCCCCGGTCACATGGTCTTCCTCTACGCCATCTCTCTGCTGCAGGGAGACGAGGTGCCGATCTCTGTAGCCTTCACCGTCTGCTATCTGTGTGCCGCTACGCTACAGGTAAACTGATGCAGTTCCATACACACACTCTGTGAGATGTCTCCACGTCCCCTTATTTACTACAAGAAATAGAGAATCATTTTTTTATATTCCTGTCAATTATGACCGAAAGGTTTCGTATGAACTCGTTGGCCCTCAGTTGGCCCTGAAGTTTCACATGACACTCTGACACAAACTGACTGTGCAAACCAAAAGTAAGACTTCCTACAGTCTGATAAAAAATGGGCTGCTTCCACCTGTTACCTAACTGTGAAATGAGCCGCGCCAGGTGTTGGTGCTTCAGCAGCTCGGTGAGATAAAGAGGACAGAACCGAAAGTACACCGCACTCCTGCCACGGTCACCTTACTGACCTGCTCGAATCAACATAACGTCAACCTCATCTGTTCAGTGTTTGTACAAACCTGACACTCATTAAACATGCAGTGTTTGTCCGTATTGTTAGTGTTATTTGTACGAAATGAAATGCTTGGTACCAAGTCAATGATTGTCTGGCGATCTCCATGATCTCTTGCAGGTTCTAATAAATCTCAGATTTCATACAGTATAAGCCAGAGTCCAGAAAAGCTGATTTCACTACTCGGAAGCTTCAATTGAGATCACTCGCTTGGCTGATTTAAAAAAAACACACAAAACATACAGTATGCAGGTACAGTGAGAAAGACACTTGAGCAGCTGAGGTGCATTAATCCAGTGGACGCACCCTCACAGCCCTATCAGATGAACTGAAGTACCCTTGATCGATCCATCATATTCTAATTATGCTCTTTTGGAACTAACCTGATGTTATTAAACATTGTTGAATATACAGAAGTGGTTATTGTTACAATACATTTTTCATAGAATTGACGGCACTATTTATGTTGGTAAAGTGTATGTTAGTCAGAATGCTGGGGATTGTAACTTTAATCACATTTCCCCCCCATTATATACATCAGACCGGCACATACGGGTACTTCGCAAAAAGTCAAGGTCGCGCCCCCTTTTGGGGGATAGAAAACAGAAGATCCAATAGACTTCAATGCAATTTAACGTATGTTTGGATTGTAATTTTGATCACCGCCATGTCCCATCAGTCTTCCCCCGTCCAACACAGTGGCCGGATATTGCTTATCCAGATTTCTATACATATTTGATTGAATCACGTTAGACTAAGTGTTGTCTGTAAATAACCAACGTGTTAATAACCAACGGTTTGATCTGTAGGCTGAGATTTAGTTGGAAACGACAGTCTGATGCTGCTATAACGTTAACATATGACTGTATTACTGCAGCAACCTCACACTTAAGCTAACGTTAGCTAGCCATGCTAGTAACTGTCACCAGCATCATTCAGTCGTTTACCACACTGACAGTGAATATTCACGTATCGTATGTGCCTCAAATCTCAGTGTGAAAGCCTCAGTTAACCCACTACACAAAAGCTTTTCAGCATTTTCTCTCCTGTGACGGCGAGTTTCTTTCCCCCAAAAGGGAGCGCAGCCTCGGCGATGACGCCATGCTGGTCTGGTCTATAGCTTGGAGCCATAAAGCTCCTCTATTATATATTTTTTAGGACACGGCAGGGGAACAAATCAGAGATCAGCGTTTTTGGATTCATTGTTGGTGCAACCAACTACACAGCAACTCTTCAGCATAGCGTTATTACTATTAGCGGTTTGTTTAAAGGACCCGTATTGTAAAAAGTGAGATTTTCATGTCTTTTTATTATAAAGCAGCTCTAGGTGATATATAAATACTGTGAAAGTATGGAAACGCTCAATCAATCCATGGAGAAATACATACAGCCGTATTCAGAAACTGTGCCTTTGAAACAAGCTGTCGGGGATTTCTGTACATTTGTGACGTCACAAATATACACTATTTAGATAATTTCACAGTTTTAAATGTAAACATTCTAAACGTGTCCCAGTTTATTTTCTGTTGCACCGTATGTCAATGACATCAGCTGACAGGAAGTAAACATGGACCCAAGCTGTTGCCTAGCAACGCAATTCTGTTGCAATCCCATTGAAATGTGCTAAAACTGAGCGTTTCAGACAGAGGGTAAATACAGGCATATTGAGGCAGATACTATGAGGAAAATAAAGCTGTTTTTTTACATTATAGCACATAAACATGTTCTAGAAGAAACATAAAATACAAGTATGAACCTGAAAATAGGCATAATAGGGGACCTTTAAAGTAGAAGTTTGGAGACATGTTTCAACTTCTTCTGTTTACTCTGTTATCGTCTATGAGGGACACGGGATTGTTTTTCCCCCGAAAGGGGGGCGTGGTCATTAGAGCCTACTCTGGATGACATACTGCCCGTCTGATGTATCCATGTTTTGTTTTAATGTATTTTCCCTCTAATCGCAGCCTTTTTCAGCTCCGTTTTCTTCTCCCTTTAGGTGGCCATCCTGCTTTATTTTGCCGACCTCATCATCCGTGTGATGTGGAGACGCAGTCTGGACCCCGACAACTTCTCCATCCCCTACCTGACCGCTCTGGGGGACCTGTTGGGCACCGGCTTCCTGGCCCTCTGCTTCCGCGGCGTCTCGATGGCTCAGAGCCTGGGTCTCTGAATGTTCCCCCCTTTAACCCCTGAACTCTCAGCCAGCCACTGTCTCGTTGCACCAATGTTGTTAAATCTACCCAGAGATGCTTTTGATTGGACAATAAAGCGTTTTCTGACGGTTATCACCGGGCCAGTTCATACCGAGGAATCTGTCTTTGTCACAAATTCCAACCTTTACAGTGATGGAGAGGCGGCACAGGTGACACCCACCCATTAATAACCCATCCATTTGGGTGAAGGAACACGTCCAGCAAATCTAATTATTTTATTTGAGGGCGAAAGACTTTAATAGTAGAAGTTTTAGTTCTCTGTCCGCAAGAATGTTTGACTTTATTGTGTAATCATTCCTCTTTACCTGTCTTTTAGTTTTCATGCATGAACTAAATGTGAGTTTGGTGGCTGTGTGCTCGCCTCGTCTCTCAGCTCATCTCTTTGGCTTCATCAGAGGAATAAGTAGCGACTTCTAAGCAGCGAGACTGAACAATTGGCCCGTTTATGGACATCTGTTTGAATGTGGATAGATCAAACAGACTTGAAACAGTCCATGTTTGGGTGGGCTCTGTACTATGCATTAATGCTAGAGGTTGTGGGGGTTGACGTACTGTATGTAGTACACTAACTGGAATTTTAATGGACGTATGGGCAAATGGGCAGATTTAGTTTTTACGCAATCAGGTCACGTAGCTGTACTGTAACACACAGGGGGAATGTTTCGTCATCGCGTGAACACATCTCCGTTATCATCCATATAATGTACTTTATGTACTATCTTTTCTTAACGTTTTCTGCAAATTCATTTTTTAGGTAGCGTAACGGAGGCAAACAGACAGAATGGAGTAATCAGTATTTTCATGGCCAAAGGTACATGGCATGGCTGCTAGGTGAAAACAGTATGATAAGGAGGAAGATACTATCAGTAGGTGTGGTGGGAGTTTGTGTCAGTCATGAAGAACAGTGCAAAGCAGATCCACCTCACGGCACCTCACCGCTAGATGAAGCCAAATCCTACATACTGCACCTTTAATGTTATGACTTTTTAGACAGACTATTTTACCGCCCTCCAAAAAAATGTAATTGTAGTTTATTATAGCAAATTAACTTTAATTTGATTAGTATTTGCAGTCCATAGCTTACAGAAGCAAGTGCGGTAAAGAGTTCAACAGTATACAGATTAACCAAACCAGAGTTCAGTAACTGGAGCCTGGGCAGTAATACATATCCAGAATGCAGCAACTACAAACCCAAAATGCAGATACTGTGTTCTGGCTTGCTTTTTTAGGTCCGGCTTTGTCGTCACTGCAAATTTAAAAAAGCTGTTTTCACTGAAATGACACATTTCTCTGGCATACAATTTTTTTTATATAATAAAACAGATTCCATAAATTCACATACAGATTCTAACTCAATGTTGACTAAATATATAGTTACTGCATTATACAATAATGTATGAGATTGATTTCCAATTCTACATCATACTAAAAGTTGTTCAAAGGCCCGAACGATCATGTTCCAAAGCACTGTGAAGCCCTGAAAACATATCGACACCTCTCACTATGTGCAAACAATCTCAGTATTCAAAAAAACATTTTACACTATTTTATTTATTATCAGTATTTTTGTGAATTTTGTGCCACCATTCAATGTAAAAACAACAAACACCAGTGAACTGATGCAGAGGATTTTGTTTTCACCCGTCAGCCCACGTTTATGTGTTGACATGGATTGTGTAGCTGCAGAGGATTTGGGGTATTCCCTCACAACTTGATACTAACGGTCCCTTTAATGGAAGGTCCACAAAGCCTTACTGTTCATTATGACGTTGACAGAACCATAAAACCTCATCATTACAGCGGTGAATGCATAATACATGCACACGTGACTCTCAGGTGTGTTCAGACAGACGGCAAAGCCAAATTTTGCACCATTCATACGAATGTGACTCACTTTTAACTCCAGTTCTTTGTTATTTTACCTCCACAGTCTCACTGTTTTTCCTTCTTGTCTCTATATATATAAAACAAATCCATAAAGCCCTGCAATGCGCTCATATTTCAGCCCTGTCTTCTAAAAGTTACGTTCCCGTACAACAACTTTAAAAACAGATCACAGCTCACAGCTGGCGGTACCGTGAGGTGGTCGGCTTATTAATAACACCGTGTGTTTCCGTGTAACGCATCGGCGGATGCCTCTCTCATTCAGCAGCCTTGTTATGTCTGTATAATGTTACACTACGTTGTCTCTCATCCCGTCATCTACCGCTTTTTTCTTTCTCACCGTGGACGGCCAGCAGCTCCACACATCCACACACGTATCTCTCTGCTTGAAGAAGGAGGTGGGGTCATGCGTCATCAACACGTCAGCAGTTACACTGTGCATGTGTTATATGCTGTGGTCTTAATGATCAGGCTGATCGGAATTCTTAAAAAAATTCCTGAATCCGGATCATGATCCGGATCACCACCAAAATCAAATGAATTGTTCATTGTGCCACACTCCACCCCTCCAAAACATTTGATTCAAATTCACTGTGAACTTTTGGAGTATTCCTGATAACAGACAAACAAACAAACAAACCTCCTTCACGGGGGTAATGATAGTCTGCGGATAGAGGTCAGCGTGGTGGACAGGTCCAAATACAGGACTGTCACCCAGGAGACCGCTGTTCGTGTCCCATGTGAAGCTAAAAGTCAAATTAATAATTAATTTACATCCGTAGCTTAATAACATAACAAACATTGTCATTTTAAGCCAAACCATGATGTTTTTTTTAATAAACCTTACCAGGTAGTTTTGTTGCATTTTTGTTTTGCTTTTTTCCAATTTACAAGGTTAACCACGTGTTAAAAAATGTAACGCTGTATGGGAATGTAATTTTGTAGGAGACAGAGTTAGACATTTTCAATTCCACATCTAAAATTGTATTCACATTCTGTCTGAACACACAGTTCCACTTCATTTAAAGTCAGATTTACCCATCTTCATTTCATCCAGTTACGCATTATTTCAGTTGACGTGAACACACATAGATTACAATTAGTACGGATAAAAAAAACTTGCAAAAAAACGCAGTATTTAGAGATTATAGTCTGAAGTACTCTGGCTATCTCTCTTGCTATCATTTCTTAATGTGTATATGAGTTTAATCTGTGAATGAGATTTCTCAAAATAACAGAAATACAAACGTGTGTAAATGCACTCATGAAGTCACATGTGATAAATTTGCTCTTAATAGCTCATTTTAGAGACAAACCTCATAAACACTGAAATCTGAGGCATTGTCTTGTCAACAATTCATATTCTATGTGAGGTATTTCAGTGTTAATAGTGCTTTGGTAAAAGCTTTTATTGTGACACTGTTACACAGTACTTTCTACACTTGGAAATGATGAAATATAGATATGTACTATTTGAATCACTCAAGCTTACTGAAATCTATGTGTTAACTGTGATACTGTGAGAATTAGACCACAGCTAAGGTTGTGTTGTACCAGCACATAAGTGTGTCTTAATCAGTAGGGCTGGAAGATATATCAGATCAGTTTTATCATTATAACTGTTCCCTGTTATTATTATTCATTGTTATTTTACTATTATTATAATTAATTGCAGTCTGACCAGTGAAATATTGTAGAATTATTGGTTGGTTTAATGTATGGCTAGATGTCATTAGTTTCTGTGGCTTTTCTTAAAGTAAATATATTGAAGTTGGAAAGTTTATATGAATTTTTGATGACTAAATTTAGGTTGGCAATAATAACTGTATTTTTTAAAATTTATTCTAAATAAAAAAAATAATAACATAAATAATAATAATAATAAAAACAGTAATTTAAAGGAATAGTTCACTGTTTTTGGAAATATGTTGATTCACTTTATTGCCAAGACTTAAATGAGAATCCTCTTATCTAACTCTTGGCAAGACAGTGAATAAACATATATACCAAAATGTGGTTTATCATCCAGCCCTGTTGATAAGTATGTAAAAGAGTGATGGCAAAATACCTGATTGTAAACTTGCACTTTTCTTTTAATAGTAGTCTAAGGTTGCCTTGAAAACAAAGTTAATGTCAACTGTGTCTTGTGTAAAATATCCTCATCTACAACCATGTCGGTGTCCAAAAATAGTAGCTTTATTTAAATGTTGCAACAGTCTTTTCTCTTTTGCTGTCTGTTGGCAAAACTTTGTACCTTACTTCAATGTTGACACTGCCACATTATGACTTTAGGGGCTTTTAAAATGCCTTTATTTTGTAATCCTGCTGTGTTCACTTTCACCTGAGCTTCCACACCTGTTATGTCTTATATGTGTGCGCAACGATCAAGTGTGGAATCAAAAATGTTACAAATGTTTGGTGAGTGTTTATGTGATTTTGTGGCTATGAACAGTTATATTTTAATAAAAACCAACAGTGTAATGAAAGACGTGTGACTTTGGCATCCTCGCCTAAATCAACCAAAGAATCAGATGATTTCTTACTTTTGTACCATCAGATAGAAGTATCAATAATGACACCAGCCAGGTGTCCATCTAAGTTTAGCACACATTTTAACCACAGTTCTGGGAAATGGGCAAAGATCATCACCTAACACACCTTGGGTATCTCCATTTTTTAGAAAAAAAAAGTAATAGTATACAGTAGCATGTCGAAAAATATGTCGTAGTATAGTATGTCGAAAAAACAAAGTCATAGTATAGTATGTTGAAAAAAGTCATAAAAAAGTCATAGTATAGTACATTGAAGAAAAGGTCATAGTATAGTATGTTGAAAAAAAAAGTCATTGTAGAGTACGTCAAAAAATTTCATAGTTTAGTATGGTGAGAAAAAAGGCATAGTATAGTATGTCGAAAAAAAGGTATAGTATAGTATGTTGAATAAAAAGTAATAGTATAGTATGCCAAAAAAAAAGTCATAGTATAGTATGTTGAAAAAAAGGTCCTAGTATAGTATGTCGAAAAAAGTCATGAAAAAGGTCATAGTATAGTATGTTGAAAAAAGTCATGAAAAGTCATAGTATAGTATTTCGAAAAAAAAAGTCATTGTACAGTACGTCAAAAAACGTCATAGTTTAGTATGGCGAGAAAAAACGGCATAGTATAGTATGTCGAAAAAACAAAGTCATATTATAGTATGTCAAAAAAAGTCATAAAATAGTCAGTATAGTACATTGAAAAAAAAGTCATCGTATAGTACGTTAAAAAATGACAGTTTAGTATGTGCGAGAAAAAGTCATACTACAGTATGTTGAAAAAACAAAAAAAATTGCTAGTATAGTAAGTCGGAAAGAAGTCATAAAAAGTATAGTATGTTGAAAAAAGTCATAGTTAAGGATGTTGGAAAAAGTGATAAAAAAAGTTGTAGTAAAGTATGTCAGAAAAAATAATTTAAAAGTTATAGCATAATACGTCGAAAAAAGTAATAGTATGTCAAGAAAAATCATAGTATAAACATCATAGTTTAGTAAGTCAAAACAAGTCATACATATATATGACATAAAAAAATCCATAAAAAAGTCATACTCAGTGACAGACGGACTTTTGGGCCCTCTACGGTCCAGCCAAAAACTGCCTTTGGGAAAATATCTGAGTGTGATTTTAACTTTGTGATGACAAACAAAAATTTAAAAAAATTAAAAATTACCACACACAGTTCTGCTGTTAAGGGATTGTATTTGTAGAAACTTCAAGGCAATCAACCAGTGAATCATCACACCCGCAAGTGTGCTTCAGTTATCACAATCACAGTTTTGTGACACTAGTAAACTGGTGCATGAGAGACTCTTTCAGATTGTGCTTTGTTCACCATATCACAATGACTCACCAAGTCACAGGTCTGTCTAAAGGAGCATTTCTACAAGAATGGCTGGAGATTTCTGACTAGCTGTGCTTATTCACAGCAGCGTCTTGGCATTTGATTGAGATGGATAAACACTATGTTTTATCCCTTCAAAAGAACGAGCTACTTAGGAAAAAAAAAAAAAAATTAAAAGGTGAAACATATTTTGCGCAGCATGTCATTAAGCCAGTAGGAAGAAACATGAAGGGTGTGATTGAGTGTTGTCAAGTCACATGAAAATTATGGCTTAAATCACAGGACTGCTTCAAAGGGGAGCATTAAAATGAAAACCCTGTAATCCATGGCTGCATTCATAGCAAACAGAACAAAATAAATGTGGCATAAGTATGAAGGCACAAATATAAGGCTTCAATAACAGAGGAAGTCACTTATGAAGACAGCTTTTAGCACATTACAGATACTCACACACAGATATTGCACTTTTCAAAGCATTAGTACAGGCACAAAAAAAAATGTATTTAGCTAGAGTAAATGGAAGTACATTGTGCTGCTGATAAAGCCTCTTTCACTCGGCACTTGAAATAATAATTGGAATGCAGGACTTTTACATTGCCGTATTGCAGTATTAATGGAATAACTATTAATTGTTAATAGTTTTAATATTATATAAGCTAAAAGCGGAATCCAGAGCATATCTATGATTCAGTCAGTCTCGGCTGGAATTGCCTCCACTCGTGGATCTCAACATGGCGACAGCTGCCAGCTGCTGGCTCTGCCAACGGTGCTAACAACACCAACAGAGCTAAAAGTGTTAACCAGAGAATGACCATTACGTTTCCGCGACGACGCCGTGGTTCGGGAATGCGGTATCAGCGGTATGAACGTTGTTTCCTTGTTTATTTAAAGTTTATTAATACTGAACGTGTTGCGTGTCCAAATTCCCCGGCAATTAGCCCGCCATGTGTGAACTAAATTGGATAAACGGTTCTCGAGATACGCAAAGGACATTTGCCAAAAAAAGAGACAAAACGCACAATAAACAAAGTTTAAAAATGAATTTGACTGATAGCATTATAATTTGTTTTTCCTAATTTCCTATAGATATTAATTCTTTTGGCCATGATTATCGTGTAGTGGAAATCTGATATTGTGAGTCCTAGTATTAATCCTAGGGAAAATGGAAGCTAAATTCTGAGACTATTATTTTAGTAAGAGTTTAGTCACTTGAGTTCAAAAGCAGTAGTTGTAGACTGTTCTTTTAAACCCAAGTAAATACTCATTCATCATTCATTTACTGTATTATTGCAAACTTTATTCTTCCTATAAGTTGAATTGTACGCTCACCTAACCGAAACCTAATGGATGATTTTACCCCTAGTTTCAATATATAATGGACTCGATTTAGCACTCCTATAATGTTGTTGGACTCACAATGGGCAGTTTAAATGGGGCGGCTGCGGCTCAGAGGGTCGAGCGGGTCGTCCACCTATTGGAAGGTCGGCAGTTCGATCCCTGGCTCCTCCGGTCACGTGTCGAAGTGTCCTTGGGCAACACATTTAACCCCAAATTACTTCCGAAGGCTGAGTCGTCAGTGTGTGAATGAGTATTTAGATTAGATCCTGATGGGCAGGGTGGTACCTTGCATGGCAGCCTCTGACATCAGTGAATGAATAAATGGGTGAAACAATGGGTGAATGCTGACATGTAGTGTAAAGCGCGTTGAGTGGTCGGAAGACTAGAACGGCGCTATATACGGTCCCCTCGTCTGGAAGTCAGTGGGTTTTTAATTAGATGCCTGAAATAAGATCTGTGGTTAACACAAGCTAAAGAGATTTTAACATTTTGTTCTACGACGTAAAATACATCAATAAATACCCCACTCATGAATTTTGAAGCCTTTATGTGTCTTAAAATTGCCGGTTGTTAACATCCTCATTGTGTGTACTCACACTCATGGGACCGTGGTGTAGTTTGTTTATAGCCTAACGTCAGCTTTTTACTTCTGCCGATTGCAGTAATGCTTCAAAATTCATAGAAGTGGTGTTCAGTTGTGAAGATTATATTACTGAACAAAATGTGTACGTATTATGAATGTGTGTTCGCCACAGAGTTTATTTTCTTCAATAATCCCAAAACCCAATGGAAAAATCCCATTGGCTTTTTGACGAGGGAACCCAGGGCAATGCTAACTTCCTGGTTGGCCTACAAAAAAATACATCATCCCGGCACCGCTCTATTTAACTCAACTGCAAAGAGTTTGGACAAAGATCCAGGTGTGTTTATGCTCGTAGCGGATAATGTAGCCTCGAGCCATTAGCTTTAACCAGAGATGAGCTGGGGGGCAACAGATGTCTGGTAAGCTCATCTCTTTCTAACTTGTAGTCTTCAGACACAACCTACACTGACTCAAGTACAGTTTATCAGACTTTGTGCAGCTACCCTGTGGAGCAACAAAAGGCTTAATAAAGCTTTTTTTTTCCCCCCGATATATGCAGTAGTAATACTTCCAAGACCTGTAAACAGACTTTGATG
The DNA here is from genome assembly GCF_015220745.1 of Sebastes umbrosus. NCBI lineage: Eukaryota > Metazoa > Chordata > Actinopteri > Perciformes > Sebastidae > Sebastes > Sebastes umbrosus. The sequence continues at coordinate 6,811,783 of NC_051274.1, forward strand.
TGTAAAATGGGCGGAATTCCCTTTTAAAGACTGTATGAAGACATTTGTTAAAACTGATATTTCCGCAGTGCAGGCCATTAATAAACATTTTCCAACATCAAGCTCTGCATTAATGTACATTCCGTCACATTTGCTGAACAAGGCTCTGCAGTGGAGATGCCTGTAGGTGGATTAACCCCTTCATGTGCCTGCATTCACGTTAACAAGGGGAGCTCTGACCAGAGGTAGCGCTGGGCTGGACCCAGCCCTGACCACAGCTATGTGGTTGTTTGTTCAGCCTACCTGCCCAGAGCTAAATACAGACAGTGATAGAGGAGGGATGGCAACAAACTTTTACTGGAATTAAGGAGCGAGATGCAAGTTTTTCTGGAAATGACTCTCAGAAATACATTTAAGATAGTGCTGTGACAAGTTCTGTAAGACAAGACCAGGCAATGGTTTTTGAGCTCGGGTTTGATCAGAGAAGTGGAAAGAAAAAAAGAATTGAATTTGAATTGTTTAGAATATTTCTATTTGGCATGAGTTTATGTGCAAAAGTCAAGACAAATAACTTTCCATGCAAAGAAAAAAAAAGGAAATCACTCTGAAAAAGAGTAACCCCTCCCTTTCATATAAAATTAATTTTCACAAAATCATGAGCCCAAATCCTTACGAACACGCACGTTTCCATACAATAAATACTTTATGCACTGACATACATAAATAAATGCCGCCCAGAGATATTCTACTGTAGGTGCTTTGAATGAATCTGCTGTGTTCAGTTTCACAGTCAGCACATTCACCCATACCCATACTCACCCATGCACGAGGAGAACCTGCTCCTTGGAAGTGTGACTTCAATTTATGGCTCATCAGTTCTCAGAAGAACAAGCCGTGGGAGAACTTTTACTGTAGCGGGCACCGCAGTGATGCTGTTAAGGCATATTACCCAATGCCTACATGTATCATTCAACAAAACTAAAAGTCAAAGAAAGGTTTGTTGAATTTGACAAAGTAATTTCCAGTTGAGAAATGGCAATCAAGTGAATAAAAAATAAACACAGTGGAAACCGCTTACAGAGATCACGTCTGTGCTCATACACTGCAGCTGGCGCACCGCAGCATGCGAGGCACAAATCTTGTCGGTTAACGGTGAATAATCGGTTAATGAGGGTCGGTTATCGGTTAAGAAAATGTTTAAAAATTAGCATCCCTAATCACCATCTATCCATCCATCCATCCATCTTCAACCGCTTATCCGGGATCGGGTCGCGGGGGCAACAGCTCCAGCAGGGGACCCCAAACTTCCCTTTCCCGGGCCACATTAACCAGCTCTGACTGGGGGATCCCGAGGCGTTCCCAGGCCAGAGTAGAGATATAATCTCTCCACCTAGTCCTGGGTCTTCCCCGTGGCCTCCTCCCAGCTGGTCGTGCCTGGAACACCTCCCAAGGGAGGCGCCCAGGAGGCATCCGTGCTAGATGCCCGAACCACCTCAACTGGCTCCTTTCGACGCAAAGGAGCAAGGACTCTACTCCGAGTCCCTCACGGATGACTGAGCTTCTTACCCTATCTCTAAGGGAGACGCCAGCCACCCTCCTGAGGAAACCCATTTCGGCCGCTTGCACCCGCGACCTCGTTCTTTCGGTCATGACCCAACCCTCATGACCATAGGTGAGAGTAGGAACAAAGATTGAACGTTAGATCGAGAGCTTTGCCTTCCGGCTCAGCTCTCTTTTCGTCACAACGGTGCGGTAAAGCGAATGCAATACCGCCCCTGCTGCTCCGATTCTCCGACCAATCTCACGTTCCATCGTCCCCTCACTCGCGAACAAGACCCCGAGATACTTAAACTCCTTCACTTGGGGTAAGGACTCATTCCCTACCCGGAGTAGGCAATCCACCGGTTTCCTGCTGAGAACCATGGCCTCAGATTTAGAGGTGCTGATTCTCATCCCGACTGCGTCACACTCGGCTGCGAACCGATCCAGTGAGTGCTGGAGGTCGCAGACCGATGATGCCAACAGGACCACATCATCTGCAAAAAGCAGCGATGAGATCCTCAGCACACCGATCTGCAAACCCTCCTCCACCCGACTACGCCTCGATATCCTGTCCATGAATATCACGAACAGGATTGGTGACAAAGCGCAGCCCTGGCGGAGGCCAACCCCCACCGGAAACGAGTCCGACTTATTGACGAGGATCCGAACACAGCTCTCGCTTTGGGCGTACAGGGATTGGATGGCCCTGAGAAGTGCCCCCCTCACCCCATACTCCTGCAGCACCCCCCACAGTATCTCCCGGGGGACCCGGTCATATGCCTTCTCCAAGTCCACAAAACACATGTAGACTGGATGGGCATACTCCCAGGCCCCCTCCAGGATCCTTGCGAGAGTGAAGAGCTGGTCCGTTGTTCCACGGCCAGGACGGAATCCGCATTGTTCCTCTTCGATCTGAGGTTCGACTATCGGCCGAACCCTCCTTTCCAGCACCTTGGAGTAGACTTTACCAGGGAGGCTGAGCAGTGTGATACCCCTGTAATTGGCACACACTCTCTGGTCCCCCTTTTTGAAAAGGGGAACCACCACCCCGGTCTGCCACTCCTTAGGCACTGTCACCGACTTCCACGCGGTGTTGAAGAGACGTGTCATCCAAGACAGCCCCTCCCCACCCAGAGCCTTCAGCATTTCTGGGCGGATCTCATCAACCCCCGGGGCTTTGCCACTGTGGAGTTGTTTGACTACCTCAGTGACTTCCACCAGGGTAATTGATGATGGTCCCCCATCAGCTTCCAGCTCTGCCTCTACCATCTAATTGACACTTATACAGTATATTCATTACATGAATACAAGGTAACAAAACAGACCGCTTCACTATTTACTGGCTCCCTTCTTCTGCCTTTTCCCTCATCGAGGGAGAGGCATTGCAGTTTTTTGGCCGGCTCTTGCAGCGCGAGCGTACATGCAGATGAACGGCGCCCCTTTGCCCGTGCTCCTTGTTCGCACATTCGGTAGCGGCATGAAGGGAGACGGGCACCGGTCTGCATGTGTGCCGCAGAGCCGGTTGAGGATCAGAAAAAGTTTCAATTTGTGGGGCGTTATGTGACAAGGAGTTAGCAATCCACTTGACAAGGGCGGCTTCAACCACAGGCGCTTTAACCGTGCGCATTCGTTATCCAGCCGGAAAGCAGACGGTCCGCGAGGCAAAGTGTCACGGGAGTAAAGTTAAAAAACAAAACAAAAATTCAATTAACATTAGTCTAATGTTTTAAAATGTTTTTCCATATCTTATCATGTATGGAAAGACCTCAAATAAACACAGTAAGCGGACTGCTTGATTACTTTCAGCGAATTATTTAAACAGCATTTGTATAGGAATGATTCGGTCCCGAGCTTTTTGATCCATATAAGCGCTTGATCACTGTCACCATGATCACTATAAGCGGTTTCCAGTGTGCTGAATTCTATCTGAGACTAAAGGACCTGTTTGTAAAGACAGTTAATGTATCACCTGCATGTTCAAACACATTTTGGGAACAACCCGTCTGCATTCTGTTCTGCCAAAACATCAAAACAATACGCCACTTTGTTTTCACGCTAGAAAGCAAACAGACAAATATGACCTGACAGATGATCGGTAGATTACAGCTGTCGATTTGTCTTTTCTTCTCAGGAAGAATTTGGTTCCATTCACTGAAACCAAAACATCAAGTCTTTCTCCACAGCTGTTTTGGTTGAAGGATCATAGTGACAAGTCAATGCTTGTGATGTACCACTCCTCGCAGGGATGAAAATTGTCCGTGGCAACCAGAAAGTGCAAAATGATCATCACTAACCAAAAGTCTGAAGGGGAACTATCACACATCCATGGCACTGATGTCAATCCTTTATTATCTGCCCCTCATCGAGTCCTGAGGTACTCTGGTGTGGAGTAGTTGAAAAGCAGGAAGTCCATTCGATACAGGTTGAACAGTTTCTTCTGGTAGAAAGGACTGATATGCTTAAAGAAGCGTGCGGCCATGTTGCCGTCGGTCCTTGTGCTTTTACCAGACGTTGGAAATTGAAGCATCGCCTCCACTCCAGCCAACCTGAGCACAGCCTGAGCATCGGGTTCCAGAGTCTCGTACTTCCCCACTACGTCATAGTGGATCAGGCAGGGGTGGCAGAGGGAGTGTACCCGCTCCCAGTGCTCGTTAAAAGGTTCCTCCCGTTGGGTCCGAGGGTCCACGAGGTACTGGACAAACTCAGGGAAAGATACGTCATTCCCTTTCTCCAGAGCTTCGTGCTCCGGGTCGGGCCGGTGCCGGCGGATGATCTTGGTTCCGTAGCGCTTGTGGAAAGCGGTGTTGTAGCTACGGGTGAACTTGTTACGGTAAGCGGACACAAGGCGCTCAAAGGGCTCCCGCACGAAGATGAACTTGAGGTAGCTGCGAAGGCGTTGGTTGATCTCAGGTACCGAGAACTCAGAGAGCGTGCGGAGGTTACCCGCCACATGGGCCTCATTTGCAGGGATGGCAAGGGGGTCGGTGTAGCGGCCGTCGCTGGTGAGGACCATAAGGACACGCTTCCAATTGGTGCAGGCTACCTGGAAGTGATAAAAGAGAGCAAGATTCTCTTTCAAGCCATAATACTAGGGCTGTCAATCAATTCAAATATTGAATCGCAAATTAATCGCACATTTTTTATCTGTTAAAAAAGTACCTTAAAAGGGAGATTTGTCAAGTATTTAATATTCTTATCAACATGGGAGTGGGCAAATGCTTGCTTCATGCAAATGTATGTATATATTTATTATTGGAAATCAAATAACAACACAAAACAATGGCAAATATTGTCCAGAAACCCTCACATGTACTGCATTTAGCATAAGAAATATGCTTAAATCATAATATGTGTTTTTACACATTGCAAGAAACTTGCATCTCAACAGTTGTCTATAAATACATCGACTGAATAAGATTTTAATAACTACTTATAGCAGAAGAATGTTTTGAAGTCTAGGGGTAACAGAAGTTTTCAAAGTCTGAGACTGTCTGACAAAATAGAAGCCAACTGCTCCCCCACTCCCCTCCTTGTCAACAGGTAGTATAATGTTGCCAGGGATCCAGTGACTTGCGCTGTGGGCTATAACTTGAGCCCTGTTTGTGTTTAGCTTATATTTGTTTTACATTTTGACAAGTTGGCGCCATTAAAAGTATGCCAAATTAGCAGTTCTTGTTTGCATTTGTCCCATGACAACAATTACTGGATTACTTTGACATTGAATAAAACTTCAAACGTGATGATTCTCCGGTAAATTCAGGAATTATAAGGAGCTTATTTTTTCTATGATTTCTAGTCCCAGAAAGTGTAAAGTCTAAAAATATGTGCATCATGTCTGTGTGTTCAGATTTGATGACTCAGAGGGAGTGCTTTTTTTGACGCAAATTGCAAGCCAAATAAGCTGGCCAAACTCGTAAAACTCGGCCTTCACGTCCCTTCTTAAACTCTCACCCTGGAGGAGGCGCACTTCACAGTTTGAAAACCTCTGGTCTAGAATTTCAACTGCACTACTTAATGTCATTTTAACCAACCTTGGGTACGTAGCAGTAAATAAGGCTGTGTTTGTCATCCACAATGAGGTGTTTGAGATCCTCAGACGAAAGCACTTGGCGCTTCCTTGTGTGGCTCAGACAAGCCTGCTCCAACAGCTCCCTGCGACCTTGGAGGGACCTCTGAGCTGCCAACAGCTCCAGCTGCTTGTAGGGATGTGATCAGGGCAATGCAGGACCAATGAAAGAGGACCCAAATGGACAATTGAGAAAGGAAGAAGCAGAAACAGAAAAAAACTTTTAAGAATTGTTGCAAGTAAATTGTGTGTCCAGAGCAACTCATACAACCAGTGTAATTTTACGAGTGAAACAACAGTTAACACATGACAGATTCAGGGGAGTTTTAATATTTTGAGACAAGTAGATTTCTCCTTTATCTAAAAATACTTTACAAAAACACAGCAGTTATTACATTATCATTCATTTGGAGCTGTGTTTCTGACCACTTGGCGTATGTTACGGCCTTTACACACTGGCAGCAATTTTTTCGTGAGATTAATTCAGACATTAATATATTAATTCAAACTGTTATTTTTGTCTCGAGCAGTTCACACAGAACACTAATAGTACACTATATTGACAGTTTTACAATATTAGATGAATCGAACATTTGCTCCCCCGTTGTCGAAGTTTAGAAGCTCAACAAACTGCCATCACAGCTAGCTTGTGCCTGCCAGGCAGTCATTCTCACAGACCAGTATGAGCTGGCTGGAGCTCTCCCTGGAGACCAGTCTCATAGACGAGGGGCTTTTATTTCCTTGTTGACGGATAGTTTGTTTAAATATCACAACACACATGTCGATTATAAATTAACAGGAACGTGTTTATCTGCATTTTTGGATTTTATGGAAGGAGCTGCCTCTGACGGGGCAGAGAGATACCTGCTGAGACAACACGACCCTTTTTAACATTACTCTAATATCTGTAGGGAGATCAGTCCACTGTTGTGTTTCTGTAACTGAAAAGCAGTTTGAGTAACGTAAATGTTGTGGATCAATATTTTGATGATCCTGTTTGTCTCGCTCACTATGAGCTGTTAGAATAAATAGTATAAACCTGCAGTATCTTATAAAGTAAACAAACATAACATGAACAACTAAATCAAAATTGTATTTTTCGATAATATTGTAATAGTGGTACAAGTTCTTTTTTTTTTGTCCAGTGCTTTAAGAGCTGGTTTAAAGGATAAAGCCTTGTCTAGCATACTGCAAAATACATCACTTTAACCGTTCCATACTGCATACTACTGAGGAACGCAGTATGCAGTTTACAGTATATACTGCATACTGCGTTCGTCAGAAGTATGTAGTAGGCAGTTTTGAACACAGCCTGTGTGTTTTTTTAAAACGAATATTCGATCGACATTTTTGGACAAATTTTGACAGACCTCATGAAGTATATTTGTGTGTGTGTGTGCGTGTGTGTGCGTGTGTGTGTGTGTTCTTACCTGGTCTCCATTGTAGAGGGTCTGCAGTGGACTTCTCCTGCTTTTTCCTGGTCTGCTGTCCGTCTTCACACCAGGTTCTACAGTTAGAAAACAAAAATCCATGTGATGACGGCTGCTCGCCACATTTATCGATTGCCTATGTAGCAAAAAAATCACCATTTAATAGTTGAGTTCTGCTTCTATTATCTTTCCATCGCTCCCATTCATTTCTCACTTTTTCACAGGATTTATGTTGCAAATGTGAAACGTATGGTTCTGTTGTACGTCAAACAAAAGAACAAGTCTGCTGAATTTTCACTGCAGGGGTGCTCTGTGTTATAAGCGTGCATGCAGTGTAATGAGAAACACTTTTTTTTTTTACAACGTGTCATGCATTAGCACGGAGGTTTAAATTACACTTTAAAGATGTCCACTGAGTTATGGGGAAGGTCAGTCAGAGCCAACTTTCCAGGCCTCCTCTGCTTCTGCTTTTGTCATGACGTGTTCCTCCCTCCTCTCGTTCATAGATCCATAGGAACAGTGTGTTCCTTCCAAGCTCTCTCTCTGTGTAACTCTTACATAAGTTACATCTCTCACCCTTTTAGGTCTCTCTTTGCCCCAGCTGCAACTTCTTTTACTCAAGCTATCCTTTTTTTTTTTTTTTTTAAATTTGACTGTTAACCAGGAGTAAACTTAGCTGGAGAAGACAGTGCAAGACAAAACAAATTTGGAGAACAGCCACTACAGAAGTCTTTACATTACATGACCTAACAATGATAAATATGCATCAGTTATTAACGCCTGGTTGCATAACAGGCATTTGTAATGATGGAGCTGCTGGAGGCTCTGCTAAGTTGAGGAAGTTGGCATATCTGCTTGGAGACCTTGTTATCGTCTCTCCTCCCTCCTCCAGCCTCTATAAACACATCTGTCTTCCCCCTTCCATCCCCCACTCCCATCCCCCCTCCTCTCTTGCTCCCACCCAGTCCTGATGGCAGTCCCTGCTTGGGTCTGCAGCTGTAATGGTACTGACAGAGAATTTGTTTTGCACATGTGGCTCAACAATGTGCATCGGGTTGCTTCACATCTTTCACAAAGCTGGAATGAGATGGAGGAGGAGAATGTGCTTCATGTATGTTAGCATGAGGAAATCTACTTGAAAGAAGGCCAGTGGATTGATTGGTAAAATGCCACACCATCAGATGGAAAGTTGAAGGGCTATGCTGTGCAAGTATGGAATCCAGAAAGAGACAGAGCCTTATTCTCTCCCACTGCTTCTCTTCTTTCTGCCGAGTTCACATTAAGCAAATAAAACTGAATTATCACCGTTTTGAAATGGCACCCGAATGTAACAAGTCTCTGTGTCAGCTAAGGTCTCCTGTATCATGAAAAACCACATAAACCACTATTGTTTACAAATGCAAGTTCAAGATAAAAATCAAACTCTAAATCATATCTGCTTCCTGCCATTTTGAGGAAGTAGAAAACAAACAAAAAGGAGAACAGCGGCTGAACTGGTTATTGGTGCAAATATAGTTTAGTATAAGAGGATGTGAGATAGATAAGAAACTGAGACTGCCTCGATGCAGCCCCTCCCTGCCCTCCTCTACTGTCTGAGCTCACATGAATCATCAAAATCCTCGACTTCCTCTGGGCGAATCTGTGCCACATCATCTGATCACACAGAGATAGACATCTAAGTCTTGCTGGACCATGTTGAAAGCTTTACTGGATGTTAGGAGTAGAAGGGTACGCGTGTTCATCCCTAACCGTTCTGTGAAGGATGTTCGGTTCAGAATGCGACAACGTTTCGGTATGCCCTGTAACCCAAACTGTCAAAAAAGTGTATTAATGTGAATCTATTACTACCCTGAAAGTTTTGGCTAGACTTCTGCACCTCCTAATGGCTCTGTTTTCAGGATTTCAAAAAATCCAGCCCGTGACGGGAGACTTTGTCCAATCACAGGTCATTTCAGAGAGAGAGAGAGCGTTCCTATTGGCTGTTCATTCAACGGAGGCAGCTGTCAATCACACGCAAACTCCAATCAAATAGTCAAACCAGGCACTCACTCATTACTCATCTTCAACCGCTTATCCTGAGTCGGGTCGTGGGGGCAACAGCTCCAGCAGAGGACCCCAAACTTCCCTTTCCCAGGCCACATTAACCAGCTCTGACTGGGGGATCCCGAGGCGTTCCCAGGCCAGTGTGGAGATCTAATCTCTCCAACTAGTCCTGGGTCTTCCCCGTGGCCTCCTCCCAGTTGGTCATGCCTGGAACACCTCCCAAGGGAGGCGCCCAGGGGGAATCCTTACCAGATGCCCTAACCACCTCAGCTGGCTCCTTTCAACGCAAAGGAGTAATGGCTCTACTCCGAGTCCCTCACGGATGACTGAGCTTCTCACCCCATCTCTAAGGGAGACACCAGCCACCCTCCTGAGAAAACCCATTTCGGCCGCTTGTACCCACGATCTAGTTCTTGGGGTCATGACCCAGCCCTCATGACCATAGGTGAGAGTAGGAACGAAGATTGACCGGTAGATCGAGAGCTTTGCCTTCCGGCTCAGCTCTCTTTTCGTCACAACGGTGCGGTAAAGCGAATGCAATACCGCCCCTGCTGCACCAATTCTCCGGCCAATCTCACGTTCCATAGTCCCCTCACCGCGAACAACACCCCGTGGTACTTGAACTCCTTCCCTTGGGGTAAGGACTCATTCCCTACCCGGAGTAGGCAATCCATCGGTTTCCTGCTGAGAACCATGGCCTCAGATTTAGAGGTGCTGATCCAGGCAAATTCATATTTGATCAGCGCTGCCATTTGACCGTTTGATCTGAGTTTGCGAGTGATTGACAGCTGCTCAGAGACGGCAAGGCTCCAGCTCGGCTCTGATTGGTTGTTTTCCACTGGTCTGTGAAATCTTGCTGATGCCATTAGGAGGACACAGAGGCACATGATTTTTTTCAGATTACCTGTCTCATGCTCCACTGTCAGGATATAGTGAGCGTTTTATAAAAACAATTTATTTTTAATCATATTTGCTCCAATCTTTGCGCCCTGCTGCTTTAATCTAGCTCAATGGACAATTTGTGTCAAACTGTATGCCGACACTGTTCAGCTGAAGTCGGGTATATCTGCGGATACACTTCAAACATTGAATGTATGACATTATCACCCAAAATGTGTCAATTAGCAGAACGAAACAAAAATAGACTGGACGGCGAGTCCTTCTCCCCAGAGCGCTCAGGCCGTGGTTTAGTGGTCGTTGTTGATGTGGGTGTACTACTAGATAGATGGGTAGTAGGTTACCGAAGAGGAAGTGGATATTCTCTCCTAATTCCAATGTTCTTTTGGCTGATAGGTATAATGTAAACTGCCAGAAAAAGAGGTGGGTATACCCCATATACTGTACCTGCATATATCCTCCACTACACCTCTGCGTTCAGGCATCCTGTCACTGCAGATTCAGACATTGCCAAGTTGGCACTGACAAGTGCTTGAGCCCTGTTTTTGATATTTCGCACAGTGCAAATCAAGGAATGAAGGGACTGATCATCGAGCGAGTTCCCTGAAATATATAACTGTTTTCAGGACAGTATCGCTTACCGTCTGAAAAGACCTTTAAGATGTATTGCTGAGCATAAAGGAAGAGGAATGGTTTAGAGAGGTCACAGAAACGCCACCCGGCATCTTAGAGGTTTTAAACATAAAACCTCATCATGCACAGAAATCAGATGGTGTAAGTTGCAGGACAGGTAGAACTGAATATAATGGGTGAGGTGTCTAAGCTCTGAAGTCAACAGCACTGCAGTTCACATCTTAAGCAACTAAGCCTTCCACACACACTCAGGACGCTTCCTCAGGAAGCTGGAAAGTAGGTCAAGAGACACTTAGAGGCTCTCCTCATATTAATGGTTTATTGTAGGTTTTCAAGTATAAACACTGCACGATGGAGGGGGAAACATTTAAGTGATTCATCTATACTGATATCTCGAGGGGAAGACAGGAAAAGGGCAAAGTATATATAGTGATAATTTGTCAACTAAAATGCTTTAAGTCCTAAAACCTGAATATACTGTTATAACTTGTCAGAAAAGACTGTGTCGTTTACTTCATTTAATAAATTAGACCTTCTATTTTTATGTGCCCTAAAAAGGTAGGGTAAAGGTAATTTGCTAACAGCTAAAAAAAAAGGAATAACATAGCTTGCCACTGCTTATCATTATAAGCAGCATATGTTAATAATAATTGGTATGATGCTGCTGGTGAAAAGTGGTACATGACAGTGGAACGTCAGCGACATATCACTCAGAATTGACACATGCCACTAGAACAAGAGTGGCACAGCATCAGCCAGTTCTCTGCGTCACTCCACATCATTACACCGCCACAAAGTCTCTAAGCTTTTGTGCCTATGCTCTTGTCAATTAACTGATATTCCTCTGTAGCGTGTTTAATTGAAGTTTTTTTTTTTAACGACTTAGCATAGCACAATACTGAAGAGGCAAACAGTGCTGATGATGTTGGAAGAATGCAACCACTGCTACTTGATTTTCTTCATGCTTATGCTTTAAAACTGATGAAAGCAGTGAGCGTTTGTGAATTTTATTGGCTTTTTAATTCCCTGTGGGGCTGCAAAAAGAAACATAACAAAGATGAAGTAACTGGTGGGTTTAACCAGAACATGTCACAAGGTTTCTTTTCACAAGGACTTTGTGTCTTGCTCTGTTTCTTTTTTTTTTTATTGTTGTTACAATACTATCCATCTATAATCATTCTACTGACCCGTTATCAAGAGACTATAAAGGTCCCTGTGTCTACTGATGCCACAAGACACCAGCCAGCCAGAACAAGATGTTCTCTTCCATTAGCAGTGCTATCTTTTGTTGTGTATAAAAAGTTAAACTCAGGAATGCTTTTCTTATCTTTTATAATGCACAAACGCTTTCACTCGCACTCATACGGTCAATGTTGTCTCTGTTCAATGGAAAAAAGTACATTCAGAGCCCACTTCACTCTCATAAACCACATTTTCTTTTTTCTGTAGTGCGTCCTATCACGTACGTACCAGAAAACCACCCACTTCCTCTCAGACACAGGAAGTGATACTATGCTGACAGTTGAAGCAGACAGAGCAGAAGAGGCTCCAACATTACTACACACACAAACAGGCCCATGTTGAACTTGGATCTGTCTCGTTTAACAGCCTGACAGGCGTGTGAAGCAGTGCTGATGTTATATTCACAGACAAACAAGGTTCCATTAAGCCTGTATACCGGTCTGGATCGTTATAAACAAACTGCACTTATGACCAATCAGTTCACATAAAGTTAGTGACAAAGTTTGTTAAGAAGTATAATAAAATGCTTTCACTATGCGTGGGGCCCATTCAACAAAACGTTATTGTTGTTAATATTATATAATCTTTTTTATTTTTTCTAATCAAGAGAAATCTCTGCCCTCTGCAGACTAGCTTTCTCTTTTTTTTAAAACCTCTTCCCCTCTGTGATCATGATAAATAGGAAACTTGATAATAGGAAGTTCATCTGATGTGAGGGTCGTACAGTGAAGGACAGAAAGTGTTGTATCATGTATAGATTGTAAATAAATAAAATTGACTCGACTTAAATAGCACGTATGACTCTGTGGCATCAATAATATGAATATTGGGGGCGGCAATAGCTCAGTCCGTAGGGGCTTGGTTTGGGAACCGGAGGGTCGCCGGCTAGTACTGACGATAAATCGCATTTTTATTGTCATCGCGACGAAAAAAACACATCACAAAAGACTGAAATTCAATGATTAAGAAAAATTATTTTATTCAGAACCTGGTATTAAACGGGTCTCAAGTATATACTACGCAAGTCAATACTTTATTAATACATCTGTTCAACAAGCATAGCTATGATGTAAACATGTAGAAAACCAATACTTTAATCTGCTCTGTCCGCAGTCTCTCATTCACCACTGCTGTGTTTACACAAGCACAGCGCGTTAGCTCAGCGGCTAATTGAGAACAGTGTAAGCTATTTTGTTGAGTTACTGTAGACTTTAGTTCCGTCTAGTAAACAGTGTTAACAGTGTAAGTGTCCGGGGAGTTTATTGTGAAGGGTGGAACAGAAGGAGTGAAGCGGTGATGCGCTGTTGTTGACAAGGTTGGAGGCCGTCTTGGTGCAGACTACGGAGCCTCCGTGTTATTATTTTATCACCTTCATAAAGTATAGGTGGGGCCCCTTCTGTGTGGAGTTTGCATGTCTCCCCGTGTTAGCGTGGGTTTTCTCCGGGTTTTCCGGTTTCCTCCCACAGTCCAAAGACATGCAGGTTAGGTTAATTGTTGACTGTAAATTGCCAGTAGGTGTGAATGTGAGCGTCAATGGTTGTCTGTCTCTATGTGTCAGCCCTGTGATAGTCTGGCGACCTGTTGAGGGTGTACCCCGCCTTCGCTCAATGTCAGCTGGGATCGGCTCCAGCCCCCCCTCATCGTGATCCTGAATAGGATAAGCGGTTACAGATAATGGATGAATGGATGGAAGTATATAGGTGCAACGTAACCCTCAGCTACATGTGCTAAAAAAAAAAAAAAAGCTGTCTCTGTTGTGTAACTGTTTAGCTTAGTTTCCCACATATCTAAACTTTCTTGTAAACTGAATCTGTCTCTGCTGGCTGAGACAAACCAGCCCCTCCTCCCTCTACCAGCGGTAACGTCACCTGCAGGCAGTGAGTCACATCAGCAGAGGGAGGAGGACAGAGGACAGGAGGAAGAAGAACTGATACTGACTGATGTCTGTGTTCCTCATTCTTTATAAACTTCACTCAGGAATATTATTTATTCTATCAACATTTTAGATTGTTTCCCGTGAGATTTTATAGAGATCATACATTAACTGTTGCTGCTCTAGAAACAACATTTAGCCCTATTATTATATTTTAAATATTTAATTTTAATCCGGTTCTGAATATAAAGACAACCAGGCTGATATGTCTATAGCTAATATGCACACTTCAATATTTGTTTATTTATCGCAAGTCATATCGTAATCGCAATATTGAACAATGTTATCGCACATTGCAGATGTTCCTCATATCGCGCAGGCCCATCGTTGGTTCAAGTTCCGGCACGGACCATGTACGGAGTTTGGACTGGTGGCTAGAGAGATGCCAGTTCGCCTCCTGGGCACTGCAGAGGTGCCCTTGAGCAAGGCACCAACTCCCCAATCTGCTCCCTGGGCGCTGTAGCTGCCAACTGCTCCTAATATACTAGGATGGGTTAAATGCAAAAAGCTAAATTTCACTGTGTGCTGTGCAATGTACAATGTGTGACAATAAAAGTTGATTTCAGTTTACATTTACATTAAAGAGGTAAAATTACGCTTAATTGCACTTGAAAGGAAGGCTTTGTCTTTATGAGGGCCACGTAATGGAAGTTTCCATGAGCTGAAAGAAAACCACCATGTATTTTGCTTTGATCGAGGTATATAAAAGTCTGTTTTACCGTACAACTGAAAGTGACAGAAAGAGGAAAAAGGATGTCACAAATGAAAACAACCGAAGAAAGGAAGAGACGAAGGGGTTATCAGGCCGTCAGACTTTCTGTGTTTGTTTTGAGCGTAGCTCGATTCAAAGGTGTTACACCATCCACACGCTAAGAGCTACACGTGGTGGTAATTAGAGCAACAACATGAGGTGATTTTACGATCAGTGATATCCTTTCTACTGGGGCAGGCAGTTCATTTTTATCTCACTCGTACCCTCCTTATGTTCACTCTCAGTTCTTTCAAATAAAAAAAGCCAACAGAAACATTCCTGCAACAGATTTGCATGTGAGGGGCCAGGATGACAGAAGCCAAAAGGGGATTAAGTGACCCAAGTACATAATGCTTTTAGACTTAGAGCTGGGAGATATGGCAAAACATTTTGTTATGATACTTTTTTTTTGTATCAGCCAATACTAAAGCAGTATAAATCAAGGCACTTTTTCGGTTGAGCTAAAAAATCCCCTTAAGCTTTAAAATTCCACAGTAGTAGATTCAGAACCAGAAAAGTGAAAGAGACAGGAAAATCAATTTAAATAAACAAATTACACAAGAAATAAATAAAAATCTTCAATGTCAGAATAAATGTCAGTATAAATGTTTACAGCCTGGGAGCGAGTATCTTAGGTCAGTTGTGTTAAAGCAGTTAAAATCAACCTTTTCTCACCGAAAAAGAGAAAAAAAACAGTATGTACAATGTGAGTTACATCGAGTGAATATCTCTGTAAAGGGGCAGACTTGTGTTTACCCATAGGACCCATTTTCATTCACATATCTTGAGGTCAGACGTCAAGGGACCCCTTTGAAAATGTCCATAACGCCAAAATTTAGCGCTACTACATCGCGTTATTTTGCATTCTTCCCGACAAGCTACCTTCACTCAAGCTTACAAACTGAGCCCGCTACAACCTCAGAAAGACAGAATAACGGCCCAGCCGACCAGTAGGCCGTCGGAATGCTAGGGGGTTAAGTAGCCTAGCCTAGTGGTCAAACAAGCCTTTAAGCAAAGTACTGCCACGCCACAGAGGTCTTGATACCACAGCTCTTTACATTTAAGGTTGTTGTGACTGTTGAGCTGCAGCTTTCTGTGCCGACACAGTTTATTTGGGGAAGAATGCTGTCTGTTCCTAAAGGGCAGCCATATCAGTGAGTAGGGGTGTCACAGTTCTCCAAATCCACGATTCGATTTGATTTTCGATTTAAACATGCTTGATGTTAGACAATCGAGTCTTTATTCATAAAGATCAACAGATCATTGGTTTTATGCCCTGACATATACAATTTCAACATCTTCTTTAAAAAAAGAACTGAACTCCCTTTTTATTTAGAAAGTGTTTCAAAAACTAGACTACAACAGTCAACAATATAAAAAGCAGCGTCTTTTCAATACCAGTATCTGTGTGACCCAACACAGTACAGAATCATTAGAAAAACAAAACAGAAATCCTTCTACAGTGCATTACAAGTGAGCTGTCCCGCTACCTTGTTGCTACTATCAGCTGCTCTGATTCAACAACTAGTTGAAAAACGTGCATGTAGGCTGAAATTCAACCTTGGTGTTGTTCTGCCGGGAGATGAAGTGATTTAACGTTAAACCAAGTAAGAGTAGAAGAGTTATGAGTAAGGAAAAATAACTAACTAACTTACTAAAGTCCGCTAGCCGCTAGGCTAATTCATGCAGTGTAAAATGCCACACACATGCAGGAAGTGCCCGGAGTATTATCCCGAGAGGTACGGCCCACATTTCCCATCATGCCTGCCTAGTCCCAAGTGCTGGACTAAGTAGTTTAAGTTTGCTGTTTTATGTTCCAAAATGCACTTGTTTTATGCAAATGTATCTGTACAGTTATTATTGGAAATCAATTAACAACACAAAACAATGACAAATATTGTCCAGAAACCCTCACAGGTACTGCATTTTGCATAAAGATAATGCTCAAATCATAACATGGCAAACTGCAGCCCAACAGGCAACAACAGCTGTCAGTGTGTCAGTGTGCTGACTTGACTATGACTTGCCCCAAAACTGCATGTGATTATCATAAAGTGGGCATGTCTGTAAAGGGGAGACTTGTGGGCTCTATATCTCCCGGCATAGAACCCATTTTCATTCACATATCTTGAGGTCAGAGGTCAAGGGACCTCTTCGAAAATGGCCATGCCAGTTTCGCCAAAATTTAGCGTAAATTTGGAGCGTTATTTAACTTCCATCACGACAAACTAGTATCACATGGTGCCAATTGATTCCTTATGTTTTCTAGTTTCATATGATGCCAGTATCTAGCTCTAAAACTACAACTAAAGCTACAACCTAAAAACGCTGATTGCGTTAATGCGCTAAAGAAATTAGTGGCGTTAAAAGAAATTTGCGTTATCGCGTTTAACTAAGAGTTAGTTGTAATTCGAGATCGAGTGGGAGAACCACTGATGCTATGTGCTCTAGTTTTTATATAGTGTTTGGGGAGGGGTTATGATAGGGATTGGCTCCAGTGCATCATCGAGCCATGATTTCAGGCCCACCCAAAAGTCCTGTACACAAAAATGGAAAAAAACAATTTAACGGTCTAACTCCAAACTTCAATACTACAGTATATACTGTAGTTTAGAGTCTTCTCATGTTTTCAGAAATTATTTTCTAACATGTATAATGTGTTGAGAAACAAGTCTCTGATTTTACTTTACCCAGACTTCAATGTTAACGGTTTTAAGAAAAAACAGGCAGCCAGAAGGCTTAAAGATTTACAAGATAGAACAGGTTAGGGATATCAATAAATAGACTTTTGATACACCACACAAGAGTATGGCAGAACAAATAGCCAGCAGGTGTAGCATGTGGTGTACGGCGCTCTCTAAAGAGCTGTCAGCATTGTGGGGGGACCTTAAAGGCATCACGACATTCTTTGTTTCGCTACAGCAGCAGACAGTGATGCCAAAGTCAGATGACAAGTGGCAACATGCATGCATGCGCATAAAGTAGCGCTGTTCAGTTACAAGATTACACATAGTGTGTATGAATGGGGGTGTGTGTGTGTGTGGGTGAACGAGCATGTTTGTCGGTAAATACATGTGTTCAATGACAAAGTTTATAGTGTGCGTGTGTGTGTGTGTGCATGTGTGTGCATGTGTGTGTGTGTCTGCAGCAGGTTTAGGTAAAAAAATGACAAGGTGACTTGTACACTGACTCTGTGTGGTTAAGACACATCAGAGCAGGCCTTGACGTTGCCTAGTTGTGAGGTGGAATCCATCACTGTCAGAAGAACCAGCCGTGTGGATTCTGTTTTTGTGAACTAGAATGTAGAGCATCAGTGATATCTGGCAAAAAGCAATCTTCAAACAACTGTCATCCATCTGTGGCAGTTTATTTTTTTAATTCAGCCCAGATTTGATCAGTGTGACAAGAGTTGTGACAGAACACTCGAAACATAAAACAGTGGCATGGCGTAAAGGAGAACTGCTGCTTCAAAAATGTGTTATTCAGATGCCCGTGGGCATTTCAGCTCGATCAGCTTGAATTCACTATTGTCTCCTATAGCTGGGAAAGAGAGAGAAGAGGGTTCCCACCCTCTACTATGTGAAGCCATGAAGCCATGCCCAGCAACTGAAGTGGAAATGTTGGAGAGGGTGAATGTAGAGCAAACAGCACCATGAACAGAGAATATGTTCATTCAGAAATTGTGAATCTACCAAGAGTAAACCTCAGACATACAGTTAAAGTCCTGGTCCAGCTCAAGAATAACAGTTCAGTTTCCAAGCAATGATGCAAACAAAACATGACATACAGCCATGTGATATCCTAAAATCTTATAGACGGGTTTTGATAGCTAACGTTAGCGGTTAGCCCTCAGTCGGAAACGTAACGCCAATAGTCAATAAAGTATTGCTGATATGTCTGATTTAAATTTAAATGAACGTTAGCCAACGTTAGCTTCCACGGCTGCTTGTTGTTGTGATCACGGGGGAGGAAGAGCGGCTGTCCCGGTAGACTACCAGACATCTCCCCTTCAAAATGTAACACCACGGGATACCGCAGTGAGCTTTCCCCCCGTCGTAGTCGTGTAACGTTACAGCATTTTTAGAGCCGTAACGGAGTCTTGCATCACTTTTAAGCCTTAATATATATATATATAAATATTTCCTTACAGTGTGGGTCGATCACTCTGTTGCTGATCAGTTCATTTTTATTGATCTGTGGAGCATGACAGCTCGCCATAACCACCCGCTGTGTGACTAGAATGCTTTTGCCCACCAGGCCTGGATCCATAATCTCCTTCTGTTTTTAGCAAAGGAATGTGATCCCCCCGGAATATTAAACATTTTCCATCCATCTTTTCTGCGGTTGGTGCAGTTTACTGCAGTTTACTGCACAACAACTCCTTGTTATCTCTGCTTTAGAGCTTGGCTCTGCTAGACATGCCGTGCTTTCTGCCTCCTAGTTGCGCGCGCATCTCTGTGATGACGTTGCACAGAAACCCGTCTATTGATCTTATGACAAGTATAACCATACGCTGAGAGTGCAGGTAGATTACACGTTGTACTCCTTCAACTGAGCGGTACTATCTCTCTAGTTTTTTATCAAAATGTGAAAGTTGATGGAAAGAGTAAGTGTGGTTTTGGTGCTCGGGGGTGTTGATAGAAAATGGTTTCCTGTGTCAAACAGCAGGGCTGAACACTTTAGAATTAGCACTATTAGCACAAGTGTGGATTTCCCGTCAAATGCTGACAAGCTCACTCCACCTTTGACAAGTGCACACTCTGGCGCCCCACCCTTCCATGCTGGGCTAAGATACTTGGCATCGTAACACACACGCTCAAACGACATAGAATGACACTGCTGAGTCAATGCAGCCACATAAAAGAGAGTCTGAGAGGAAATAGAAACTGGGTGTTCAGCTCTATTTCTGTTCAAATTATGATGTATCTAATAAGAGAGGCTGACTGGAAATAGCACGTTAGAGGATTTTCCTCAGTATGTCAAAAGCGTTTTTACACTGGCTTGAGGGAAGATTTTTTTTTTGGTGGGGAGTCAAATAATTAAGTAGTGATGGGAACATGTTTGAGGAATCACTTAACAGGCCCATTTGCCAAAATGCAGCTGATGGATATGCACCATATTTGCATTTTATTGTTGATAAAAAAAAAAAGAAAACTCTTGTAAAAGCTTAATGAAAGCAAGACATGTAAAATATCTTAACAGGGACAAAGGGAGGGAATCACTTTTCCAGTAAAGAAAGATCCCAAAGTTCTGTTTCAATGCCCAAGTTTGGATAGAGGGGGGAGTGATTACGGGGTTGATTTCCCCTTTCCCATCGGCTATGGCTTTGTCAAAAAGCCCACAGCACAAAGCACAAGGATCTATATTCATGACTTTAAATCCATGCATGAACATGATCCTGCTGAGGTGCTGACCGATCCTTGGACTGATCCTCCTGGGTGATATGCTTGCCAATATGACTGATACAGCCTGAATCCGTCTAAAAACTCAAAACAAACTAAACTCTTCCAAGTTCAAGATGACGTCTTCAAATGTCTTATTTTGTAGTTTCATAGAGGAATAAGAAAAACATCAAATACTTACATTTGAGTTGTCAGAAAAAGTTTGCCTAAAAAATTACTTAAATGATAAATCAGTTATAAAAACAGTTGCTGATTATTTTTCTGAAGATAGACTCATAAATGAATGCCACTAATCGTTTCAACTCCTTCATTCGACAATCAAATACAGCTGCTGCCATTGTTAGTATTCAATATGAAGCTTTCAACACACAACAGTAAATGGATACATAAATTATCTATCAAATTTTGACATCGGCTTATACTCTTGGCAGTCTGTGGCTCTCAACAACGCAAACCACATTTTTTAAATAAATTACATAATAATAACATTACATAATGTTACATGTGGTATGGTAGTTAGCCAATGATTCTGGTACACACACCCGGACTTTCACGTTCACCATACACTGTAAGTTGCATAAGTGTTGGTAATTTTGTGCAGACAAAAATCAGACAAAATGTCCATTGAAAGGGACTGTATGTAACTCTTTACATGTATAAATCGCTTTTTATTGCCAATGTGTGAACAGGTTATAACCTACCCTAAAAAATGAGACCTTCCGCGACTTCCTGGGTTTCCTCTATCAGCCTGTAGTCTGCTTTTAATGTGAAGAACGCAGGCCCGTTTTTCTGGGAAAATCCAACGGATGTGATGTCATGCGCACTCGCGAGTGTCTTTGCCGTAGCTAAGGTTTGGTAAGAAAGAGTCTGCCAACGCCAACAAACAACCAGCCCCCACGACAACTCAGAATCCAACACAATCTCCACGGAAGCACAAAAAAAACTAAGTTATAACTAGTGAAGCCCGTCTGGCAAAACAGGAATGTGACCAACGCCTGGCAAAAACTAGTGTTGTGGGAGTTAAGCAGACCCAGTGCGAAGAATGTGTGTGCACGTAAGAAGTGAGTGGTGAAGCAAGAGAGAGAGGCAGCGAATGTGTGAGAAAAACGAGCGAGCGGCGGAGCAGAAGAGAGTTAGTTTAGCTTTGAGAATATCAGGGAAATGTACAGTGGAAGTTGCAGTTTGTGCAGAAATAAATGCTGCAGCTCTTCAAGACCAACAGAGTTTTCCTTTGTCTTGTTTCCCTGCTGCTGAGTGAAGTGACGGGGGTTAACTCAGAAGCAAAGTGAAGTAGGAAAAGTTAACACTCGGCCGGGCCTTCGATTCATGGGGGGACCTTTGTTTGGTAAGCTAACATCACTGCCAAGCATGTGAAATATATAGTGATATTGTGGTTTTAGCTGGCTAACGTTGCTAACGTTAATCAACATGATGCCTGTCCATCAAGTTCAGTGTGAGAACAAGTGTGAGCTGACTGTTGTTGACTTAACGGCCACAAGTGTCACTGTTAACAAGCAATTTCGGTTCTTACAAAGGGTCCTTTTAAAGTCAAAAAGCTTGTCCAGCCATATTGCTAAACCGTGTGCACTCAATGACATACACCTGGCTGTAACTGAGCTACAGTGTGCTAAAGTCTTGCTTTGGTTTAGCCAAAAGCACCATGCTACACATCATTTAGTTAGTTGCCCACTGCCAAACACCAGTGTTTAAAATTCTCGCCTACAACTTAAGCTCAAAATAAGCGGACATATCTGAACCTAACCAACTCAAATTCCTTAAAAAGAATAACAGTTAACAGAGCAACAAATCTGCCATGACACGACTAATGACTTTATAATAGCGCCTTGGACAGGACTCATGTTTTCCTGAGTGCTAATACCCAGGGTGTTGGCACAGGAAGTCAGACAATAGAAGCACAACAATAATATGCACTGTGCTTCCTGTCCGATATTTAACAGTACGTTTAATTAGGAGATGTGGTTTAGAAGACAAGTGAACTGGAAATGTGAGGGTATTTTAAAATGATTTGTCTTTGCACCAGGGGCAAGTATTATTATCCTTTTGGGGAAGGGGAGCTCGGTGTTACATGAGGGTTTTGTGATAGCAATGAAATTAGCAAAAAACAGATCAGAGGAGACTTGTGAAAAAAAAATAAGCTTTTATCATATTTACAGGTAAGAGTGTATATAATTATTTTGTAACTCATAAGACTGGAACAGTTACTGCAGTACTATATATAACGTAATATATAACGCCAACCACAGAGTTAATCTTGTTACCATCAGCACTGTTTTCTTCTGTTTGATCTCAACAAAGCAACCATCAACAGTCAATCCGGCAACATTACTGGAAAGAAACTCACATCCTCTTTCTGGTGTTCTGTGAACATCAATTCTCCACCATGCCAAATTAGGCTGCCTGATCACAGCTGTGCAGCACCATATGACTGTATGCAGAGTTGGCATATAAATACACTATGAAACTGCATCATAAAAACTACCAGTGTTACACAGCTAAAGGAAACAGATTCATGACACATCATCCAGTTTGGGGTGTGACATCATGTCATGGTCATGATTGTTTCCATGAAATGTGTGTGAATCAGAAGTGTTGGTGTCTGGTCACAAGTTCAAAAGTTTTCTTTCAAAAGTCATCCTGGGGTTTTAATGTTTTGTTACTTAAGTATACTGTATGTAGACGAGGAAGAATTAGTTCTCAAACTGCATTCATCACAGTCATTATACCAGATAGAACTTTATACAGGAGGTTTTGACAGAAACTTATCTGGATTTCAAATATGAAAAATGTCATCTTATGAAATCTCATGAACAACTATCAAGAAAGGTTGAAATGTAATTTTAAAAAAAAGCAATAAACAAGAAATAAATCACATCATCTCACGTGGGTACTAAGGCTGTCCGCGGCCAAAGAAATTCTTAGTCGACGAACACTCATACGATCGTGTCAACTAAAAGATTTGTTGATTTAATCGACAGATCTGTAAAACTGAGTTTCTCCACAGAGTTACACAAAAGCACCACTTTAAATGTTGCGTTTACCAGAGATAAGCTCATAAGTTTAGTCGAAGACCTAAAGACCAAAACGACCAATTAGTGAACTCATCGACTAAGGGGGGGCAGCCTTAGTTGATACACTAGTAACAGGGCTGGGATGAAATCACAAATACATAGGTGAATTGATGTTTTTTCCAAAGATTGAGGATTACTGGCTGGTTCCTCCTGTCCTGTTTCACTTCACTGTGCTCCAGTCAGATGGAAACGAGTAGAAGTGAGAAATGAAAGGTAATGGAAATCAACGGGATAGTACAGAACTAAACTAAATATTTGGTGTTGGTTTTCAAACTGTCTCTGACTAAGATACACAGTAATTAAGGAAGCCCTGTGCTTTGTTGACATCCTGTGAATTAGTCCTCTCTGGTGTGGCTCCAACATGCTTTTCATGTGGCCTGCGTGTCTACTGGTGGGATTGTACATCAGACGAGCCTGAACAGGTCAGGCTATAAGGATAATATACACCTAGCTGGTGGAGGGGGGTCAATGGGAGTGCTAGTGTGTTGCTTGTACTGCAGGTTTGGCTACATGCATCTTCTGTGTCTACCACTGACATCTATGCATATAGACCAGGTGTGGTGGTCTATAAAAGGTGATTTACTGCTGCGATTGTAAACTGGGGTGTGTGCTGGAGACAATCCAGGTGTAGTTATGGTTGTAATGATGCTTTTTAATGTTCTACTATTTCTAAATCATTATCTTTTATATATTCAGCCCAGCGGCACAGCAGTTTGTGAAATAGTCAATTTAATGTATTGATAGACACGAATGTCACATTTTTTTCATGATGGTCAGCATGAAATTAATTTGTATGTAATCCACGTAATTGTGATCCAGGAAGTATAAAGAGCGACGAACAGCGCGTAGGAAGGCGGTCAGGGTGGAACAAAAAATACAAGACTTTCGCCCATGAGACCGGTGTTGGTGTCCCGTGCGAAACCAGTCAAAGTTGATTTATTTGTCACGTAACTTCCGTACTTCCGTTGCAGCACTTCCAGTGTTATTTAAACCCAAACAGTGATCTTTTCCTAAAGCTAACTAAGTAGTTTGTTGCCTAAGCCTAACCAAGTCGATCTTTTCCTAAACCTAACTAAGTATTTGCTGCCTATGCCTTAACAAGTTAATCCTTTCCTAAACTTAACTAAGTAGTTTGCTGCCTATGTCTAACCAAGTGGATCTATTCCTAAACCTAACTAAGTTGTTTTATTTTGAAAAACTGGAGCGGAAATTGACACGTGTGTCACGTGTTGCTGGACATTCGTAGGAAAACACACTAAAAATACGTCGTTGAAAGTCGTGATGAGCGTCACGAAAAAAAAGGGGAATTCGTGTAAATGTACACGAATCAAATAGATTAAATCTTGTGACTATTTCACAAACTGACACGAGACTGTGTTGATACATTATGACACATATGACAACTACAGATGATTTGACAAATACCTTCACATATACTGTTTCACATAAGCTGTGAAAAATCACCCAGTTCACCTCAATACTTTTCTGTTTCAGCAAAAAAAAAAAATGATTGATCGAGCTCCTCTTGCCATACAATGTCACTAAAAACTGGGCACTGGTTTCTCTTCTCTGCACCATTCTACTACTACTCCTCCTCCTCCTCCTCCTCCTCCTCCTCCTCTCTTCTTTTATTATCCACATGGAAAACATTTATGTTCCTCTTCCACCCTCTCCTCCTCCTATGACCATGTGTCATTTTGCGCAAATCAATCATACCCCTTTTTCCCTCTGACTCCTCTCCCTGGGAGTCTGCAGTCCCCTGGGGGCCAATCTTGCCTTTTCAATGCATAGAATGGGCTCAACCCAGGAAACAAAGGGAGAGGAGAGGAGAGGTAAGAAGGGTTAAAGCAGAGGAATGCAGGGGGTCTGTAGGAGGGGGGCTTTCAAAACATTACACTGTTCACTGTTCAGCTTATTCATTCTTCATTTCACTCTATTTGACACAGTAAAACACACAAGTGTTGCTAATAGTGTCAAATTATTGGAAGACAACACAGCCATATTTAAAAAGCCTGAATGCTGCATTAAAAGTGCATACAAAGACCACCACACTAGTTATATTACTTGTGACATTCATATAGCCTACTGTGCTATATTCACTTGTTTTAATAATCGTGTATCACAGCTGTTACCCTGCACTATATTCACTTTTAACAGTTTTCTTCATCTCCTTGTATTTTTATATCTGGATTATATTTTTTATGTACTTCGCACTACTAACTTTTTTACTGCCTTTTTACTAACATGTTTTGCACTATGGAACTGTGATGCTGGAAACTTGAATTCCCCTCAGGATCAATAAAGTTACTATCTATCTATTTATTCCTATAGAAGCTTATTTTTTGATAACCCCAAATCCAATGTGCCATTTCCACTGCAATTATCACCATTCATGATACTAAATGTCTATTAAACACAACACCAGACATGATACTGGCCTATATGTGCACACAGGAGCAGCTTGTATAGCTATAGAAACTCTATAGTGGTCCTTTCTTTATGGTCACTATGGTACGTTATATCTAGAGCAGTATTACTGTCGTTATTTCAGCCAAATAACAAGACAATACAGCTGGTGTTGTTGTCAAGAAGCCGAGTGTGAGTGTGGCCTCACTTACCTGGCTTGGTGATGCTCTGGTAGTAAAGCACGATAACGAAGAGCGAGCCGAGGCACGTCGCCAGGAACAGGCGTCCTCCTCTGGGCATCTTCATCCTGAAGCCCCGCTCTGCTGCTGGCTCTGCTGGCGGAGCCCCCGACGGTTCATGCGAGACCACCCGGCGGCGGACGAGGATGCGAGACTATTCATTAAGATTTCGGGAGACGAAAAAAAAGAAAACCCAACAACCCATCCAGTAATAACGTTTAGCGGGATAATTGAAAGACCCAGCAATTAATGTTTAACGTTGAGTGGAAGAAACATCCAGAACCGCTCAAGCGCTCTCTGCTCTGAGCCGGTTTTGGTTGTTAAAACAACGCTATAACTTGATAAATGATGACCAATTAAGCACAGCCACCTTTAGATAAAACATTTAATAATGTCACGTTGATAATGACAAGCCCTAAAGCGATATTAAACCGGTGTGAATAGACAGTTCTGCGTCTCCTATCTCTAGTTGTTAGTGATGTCTTCTTGAGTTTGTCGAAACTACACAAACTTTTTCTTCTTCGCCAGACATGGACGAGGCACCATGCCATGACGTCACGCCCCCCTCTCTCAAAGCGTGCTCTCTCTCGACGATTGCTGCATGCCGCCTTCGCGTACTGTTGGAAATTTTACATGTAGTGACTGAGAGAGTCGTGTACTTTTTCAAGTGATGTATGCTCAGCTGCTCGGTGTTATGTATGTAGCATGTATAGTACAAGCGAGATGTGTCATCACTTTCTGGTTAAAAAAAAAAAATACAGGCAACTTTTTCGGTCTAATGATGAAAAGTTACCATGCGCCCACTGGATTTCCATTACAGTCGACCTCAGCAGCATGGGCTTTTACGAGCAGCACTTTAAGGCAGCATTACAGTCGTTCTCCCAGCAGAGATTTCAACATTGACTAAGTACATCATGTCCTGTCTCATGCAATAACTGACAGCTAATTGCAATAAGACAATAAGACGTTTTATGAAATAAATGAAATAAAGAAATACAGAAACATGAAACATCCTGACTGATGAACATAACCAAAAAATATGAAGAAAATATACAGACAAAACACATACACAATATGGACACAAATTTGTGTGAAACATTAGTCAAATATCTGTAGTCCACGTTTTATTTTCAGTCCCATTTGAACTTGCTGATTGCAAACCTAGAAGCTGCAGGGAACAGCAGTGGGCTTCTGTTGCGTCACTGTTAGAAACTTAAAGCTTGAGTAGGCAGAATGTTTTTGTCATCATTTGGGCAAAAATTACATAACAACCTTTCAGCATATTGTAATTTGAGTGTTCTGAGAGAAAACTAGACTTCTGCACCTCCCCATGGCTCTGTTTTCAGGTTTTAAAAAAAATCCATTATACTTTGGCCAATCACAGGTAATTTCAGAGAGAGAGAACGAGCGTTCCTATTGGCTGTTCATTCAATGGAGGCAGCTGTCAATCACTCACAAACTCTGATCAAACGGTCAAACTAGACAGCGCTGTTCAAATGATGTATTAATCTTCGGTTACATTAATGCCTATTTCTCACGTAAAATGTCTTCAGAAACATCGTGTAGTGTACTGTTTAGATGTAAAAATGTGTAAAAAGTTTGCTCCGGCTGGTGGGCGTTGCTTGGCACTTCCTCAACTGATCTCACAAACTTTCTCACAGTAAACTAAAATATGTTTCCGAAAACATTTCAGGTGAGCAATAGGCATTACAGTAACAGAATATTGATTCATATTTGATCAGTGCTGCCTAGTTTGACCGTTTGATCGGAGTTCGCGAGTGATTGACTGCTGCTCAGATACCTTGTTGTTTTCCTCCAGTCTGTGAAATCTTGCAAATGCCATTAGGAGCACCGGATGACATCGGTGGACACAGAGGCACATGAGTTTTTTTTTCAGATTACCTGTCTCATGCACTACTGTCGGGATATAGTGACTATTTTATAATTACTTTTTTAATCATACTTGCTCCAATCATACCCATTGCTGTTTTAATATGGCTGCAGTACTGACCCAGTTTCTTCTTGATTTGTGCACCATCATGCCGTATGAGAATCTCACAATCACACAGCACAATCTATCAATTTCAATTTGTACTGAAGATTTATAATTCCAAAATAAATCACAAAGTAACAGTAGGTTACATTTACCATTGTGTAACTTTTAGAATCTATATGTCTGCAAGACTGAACAACTGTGTTTTCCTGAACAGTACTATTTGACCTTTTTTTTTTTTTATTAAATCCTTAAACCTCACCATCTGGACATGATCAAATTCCACTCTGCTAGACTTTGTAGATAAATTGCATTTCCCCCCCCAGTCGTTTTCTTACCAGATTCAAAATCCCCTTCTGAACAAGAGCACATTCCTACGCACTCCATGTCTCAGGGAAGTTAATGCAGCATTGAACTCAAGCAAGGCTTTCAATCACATGCCTTAACTATAGGGAACGTTTTGACTAATGGTAGCACATTACCAATGGAAGATGATGACAAATATATCAAGTTAACGTGGCGACTGAAAACATAGTTGTGGCCTAAAAGAATCCAATAACATTAAATCTGTCGGAGAGTTGGAAATCAAAGATTGTCTCGTTTGCTTATCCTTACAAAATCAACTGTATGCTCTCCAAACAGGTTGTATGCCATATGCTCACAGCATTATATCATGTCAAGGTTTTATTTGGCTACTGCAAATAGCATATTTCAACATACTGACAGACCCAGCATGCTTCACATGAAAAACAACAAGTTTCAAGTTTTAAGTTCAAGTTTCAAGTGTGTTTGTCATATGCATTTAAAAGAACAGTGTACAGTGAAATGCAATGAAATGCATTTTACCCTGGCTCTCTCTCAGCCCTTAAGTACACTCGATAAATACTACAATAAATAAGACGATACCTGAGAATGAAAATTATAAAACAACCTAAAACCATAAAAAAAAATCCATAAAAAAACATCCACAGCTCTGCATTCATTTAGCGCTACTGCTCAGTAGTCTGACCGCCTGAGGGTAAAAACTGTCTCTGAGGTGAGAGGTCCAAGCTGTAATACAAAGTACTTTCTTCCTGCAGCGAGTGGTGTAAATGTCCTGTAACTGTGGTAACGGTGATCCAATAATTTTAGATGCTGTTTTCACTGTCCTCATCAGGAGTTTGTGTTCATATGATGTAATGTTGCCAAACCATACCATATGCTTCCAGTTAAGATGCTTTCTATAGTGGACCGGTAGAAGTTGATGACAACAACAGCGCCATAAACATAAACATTACATTGCTCTAGCTGATTGCTGTCACTCTCTCACACACTTAAATGTTGAGCATGTAAACTAGTCAACTGTTGATTAATATGCATGTATATTTCAACTGTATTTGGTATTGTTGTATAACGATGGAAAGAGAGGCAGTTAGACTAAGATATCCACCCACAGAGGAAATTAAAGAAGATGGAAATGATAAATTAAAAAGATATTTAAACATTGTCAGCCTTGTGGCCGCTGAAGAAGAATTTTTATTTGGGCTGTAAAAGTTAACGCGATAATAACGCAAATTTGTTTTAACACCACCAATTTATTTAACGCATTAACGCACCGTGCGATTTTTAGGTTGCAGCGGGCTAAGTTTCAAATCCAGAGTGAAGATGCTGGTATTATATGAAACTAGAAAATCTAATGAATCCACTGGTACCAAACATTGGTATTATCGTCACAAATGAGGCTAAATAACGCTCCAAACTTGCGCTAAATTTTGGCGAGGAAAAACTGGCACGGACATTTTCAAAGGGGTCCCTTGACCTCTGTCCTCAAGATATGTGAATGAAAATGGGTTCTATGGGTACCCACGAGTCTCCCCTTTACAGTCATGCCCACTTTATGATAATCACATGCAGTTTGGGGCAAGTCATAGTCAAGTCAGCACACTGACACACTGACAGCTGTTGTTGTCTGTTGGGCTGCAGTTTACCATGTTATGATTTGAGGATATTTTTTATGCTAAATTTAGTACCTGTGAGGGTTTCTGGACAATATTTGTCATTGTTTTGTGTTGTTAATTAATTTCCAATAATAAATATATACATACATTTGCATAAAACAAGCATATTTGTCCACTCTCATGTTGATAAGAGTATTAAATACTTCAATCTCCCTATAATGTTCATTTTGAAACAGATAAAAAAATTTGAAATTCATTTGCGATTAAATATTTTAATCGATTGATAGCCTTAATTTTTATCTATAGCTTCCCTTTAGAGTTATTTTCATCAATGACATAATGATGAAGTGCCAGTTCATACAAGCAAAGTCATGACAGTGTGCTCCAACAGACTACTGTAATGTCTACTGGATTCCTCCCTCTAAAAAAGCCCAAATTGCATATTGCTGAGGCAGCATTTAACCTGATCAAAATCTAACGACATGGCAGAAACCGAGCCACTGAGTAGGTAGGTACCACGTCAGTGTGTGAGCGACCATTCATGCTGCCAAATAATGCTGTAATTATCCACATGCCCATCATTATGCCTACAGCGTGCGATGCCTCCTGGGTTTCTTGGAGACACTTAACAGAGATCTCAGACATGAGAAAGAGAGAGAGGCTTGGTTAGGGTTGGTTATGTGGTTGTTTGGGCCAATGTTAGCTTTTACCACACAACGCTCACCAGCAGATGGTTTACTGACCACCCACGGGGTCTTGGTGCGCTCCCTACTTGTCGCTGACAAGTTCTTCATAGACTGAGGAGGTAGAGTATTATCACCAGTCCACTGTGGGCGATGGCTGCTGCTTGTGAACAGGGGATGTTACATTCATTTCACCTGAGCTACATGTCTTTTGACAATATAAACCACTGCAGGTTTGCACTTTTGGTTGTGAATGATGTGAACTAAACTCATGCACAAATTAAAGGACTAGTTTTATATTATGTCTTATACAACTATGGAGCTAGACCAGAGTTGCCAAGTCCGCTTATTATAAGCGACTTGTTTTCCTGAAAAGTCGCCTACAAATATTGGTAGTTGCAGGTTGCGTTTTTTTTTTTGTTGGGCTTGTTTCTAAAGTGTAGTTTATTTCCGTGGGGTTGATTGAGTTTAGCTTACAATGCCAGGTACTAAGTGGGCGAAATATGGCAAAGAGTACAACAAAGACCGGGAAAAAGAGAGTGGACTTAAAGATTGGATTCGTCCTCAAGTGGGAGACGATTCAAAGGCAGTTTGACGTTTTAGTGTGTGTGTGTGTGTGTGTGTGATATACGAGCACGTCATGCCAATGCTGATTTGCAAAATGCAAAAATGAAACGAAATGTGAAAAATGTACTGTATAGTTACAAGCTAAAAATGAAATACAAAGATGCATGGTGCAGTGGTTAGCACTGTCGCAGGTTCAAATCCGGCTTGGTGTCCAGTTTGCATGTTCTCCCCGTGTTAGCGTGGGTTTTCTCCGGGTTCTCCAGCGTCCTCCCACAGTTCAAAGACCAACAGGTTAAGTTAATTGTTCACTCTAAATTGTCCGTATGTAGGTGTGAATGTGAGCGTGAATCTGTCTCTATGTGTCAGCCCTGTGATAGTCTGGCGACCTGTCCAGGGTGTAACCCCGCCTTCTTAGGATAAGCGGTTACAGATAATGAATGAAGTGATGAAGTGGCCGCCTCTATCTCTTATATTGTAGTAGGTAGGTTAGGTTGCTTTTTTTGGGCTTTTTATGGGGGGAGAGTTGCTTCTTTTGGGCTTGTTTCTATAGTCCTGGTTGCTTGTTTCTCTTGCAAGATCTGGCAACACTGAGCTAGAGCAGGGAGTTGATTTGCTTAGCTTAGCATGAAGGGAGAAAGAACCAGCTTGTTTCTGCCAAAGGTAAAATGTGTTTTGTGATTACTGAGCTTTAGAGTTGTTGGTAGGCAAATGTCCAACTCTGGAGTGAGTCATTGTTTTGCTTCCAATCTTTATGCTAAAATAAGCCAATCAACTCAATGGTCTTTATAT
Organism: Sebastes umbrosus; assembly: GCF_015220745.1. Lineage (NCBI taxonomy): Eukaryota > Metazoa > Chordata > Actinopteri > Perciformes > Sebastidae > Sebastes > Sebastes umbrosus. The sequence goes on from NC_051274.1 coordinate 6,843,404, forward strand.
ACATTTAGGCTACATAATCCAACAGACTGATACAGAAGAGATTGAGTGTGGTGGAAGTTGAACAGTTCATCAAATGTTCCCCACTGTTCTCAAGGATCTTGAACTGGCTGGTTTTGAAAAAGAGCCAATAATATGAATCCTTTGGGAATGATAAAGAAACAAGAGGACGTTGATGTTGGCAGGCTATCAAGATATAGGGTTAGCAATATCTATTTTTGGTTTCCAACAGAAGACATGACAGAAAAACGTCAGGAACCACTGCTGTATACTGTACCATTAGTGTCCCCAAAGGTGCCTGTAATCAGCAACCCTTCTGCAACTGATCCTTTTGGGTGTAGCAACCCACAAAACATAAATGTTGCAGAACATGTAAAGAACTATAATGGGTATCCAGTGAAGGAGCAAGGTTTTCTTGGCTTGCAGTTATCTTGTTCAAATGTGCACCAACACTAATGACTATAGCCTACGTGTTTAGTGCAGTGTTGATGTGATTAATATATGTTCCTCTGGGGAGATTTTGTCAACAGAAAGCCCATCATTCTTTTTACCAAACAGGGGATTGCACATTTAGCCTTGAGTGTTTCATACATTAATTAAGGTGATTTTTAGGTCTTTTAACAGACTTTTCAGTGTCCCACATTTCAGACATGACTGTCCCATTTTAGGAAATAATAATTTGTCTGAGACAACTTGGCACTAAAATTACTGGACAAGCTGATCAGGCGGAACGGCTCTGTGGTCGGCATGGAGCTTGACTCTCTGGTGATGATGGCAGAGGAAAGAACACTCAACAGACTGCTGGCCATACTGGATAATCCCAGCCATCCTCTGCACACCGTCATCACCAAACAGAGGAGCTTGTTCAGCGGCAGGGTGCTGCTCCCAAAGTGCTCCACAGACAGACTCAGGAAATCCTTTTTCGCCCCGAGCCATCAAACAGTGCAACACCTCTCTGGGGAGGCGGGGGACAAAAGATTACGGTCTGCAGGACGGATAATGCACACAGTGCACTTTAATAGACTTTTTAATTCTGCACACCACAAACAGCTCTACTCTGCACCTTTATAGACTGTTTTTAATGTATTCTACAAACAAAGTACCGATTTATTCTGCACTTTAGTCTATTTTTTAAAAAACTCTCTACCTCAGTTCTTATTCCGCATTATATTCCATATTTGAGATTTCTTAGTCCCCTGTTCTCTATATCTCCTATATTTTATTATCCAGCACTATATCACTTTTTGCACTATATTCATTGCACTATTGCTTGCTTTTCTTTTCGTCTTGCTTCTCTTTTCGTGTGAAACAGAAACTGGTGGAATCTACCTTTTTGCCTGTTATTGACTATGGAGATGTGTTGTATATGAATGCTTCCGCTCATTGTCTTTGCATGCTGATAGCGTGTATCACGGGTCACTGAGATTCATTACAAACTGTCGTTCTTTTACTCACCATTGTGTACTCTACTCTAGTGACTTGGTCATCCATATGTGCTCGTCGCCTCAGTCATTGGTATAGGTTTATCTACAAAAGCATTCTGGGTTTAGTGCCTTCTTACTTGTCTTCTCTTTTAAAAAAAAAGAAAACTGGAAGTCATAATCTTCGTTCTATGGACATTTTGCAATTTGTTGTTCCCAAAGTACGGACTGAATTGGAAAAGAAAGCTTTTAGGTTTTCGGCACCTACTGCTTAGAATAATGTACAATCTGATCTTCAACTTCAAAACTTAGTTACCTTGAATGAGTTTAAGGCTCTGGTGAAATCGCTGCAGTCCAGGTTGTCTGTGTGCAAGTGTTTTGTATGAGCAAGTTTTAATGTTGTTAATTTATGTGTTGTCTGTTACTTTTACTATAACTGTCTTGCTGCTATCTTGGCCAGGTCTCCCTTGTAAAAGAGATCTTTGATCTCAATGGGTCTAACCTGGTTAAATAAAGGACAATAATTCACTTTTTTAATAGTCCTATATCTCAGTTGTTACCCTGCATTATATTCATTGTTAACAGTTTTCTTCATCTCCTGGTATTTTTATATCTGGTATATTTTTTATACTTTGTACTTTGTACTACTAACTTGTGCCTTTTTACTAACATGTTTTGCACTATGGAACTGTGATGCTGGAAACTTGAATTTCCCTCAGGATCAATAAAGTTACTATCTATCTATATATCTATCTATCTATCTATCTATCTATCTATCTGATATGTCTACCATTTCTTTTATGAGTGTGATATCTGCATTTTCTTTTTTTGTTTTAATTAGAACATATCCTAGGGATTTCGGAGTGGTACTGGGTGTGGATTTAATGTATTGGCTTCATATCACAATATAATCCAGAAGTTCAAAATGCAAAAAAATGTCCCACATATTCTAATTCACCCTATTAATTATAATGTGATAACTTCCATCTAACAAACCATGATAAATGAAAACATTTTACGACACACATGACCAATCAAACAAAGGGGGAAGGCCAAAATTTAAATTAACAAATCACAGCCGATTGCCATTCAGGAGCACCGATTGCAGGTAAATGAATCCAAGCTGGAAAGAATCACAGTCTTAAAGTTTAATTTTTGACTGATGGAACTTCAGGGAAGTAAACGTTGGCAGTTTTCCTTCTAACATGTGCTGCAAGACCTGCAGTTAGCGGTTTACTTCATTACCATCCTTTGATCTCATATGGTTTTCTGTTTGTGGTGCTGGGATGGGCCGGGACGCCTGGCTTAGTGCGGAGACATCTCCTGTAAAACTGAAAGACAATAATAGGGCCCTAAAACATGCTGCACAACGCGAAGGGACGTTTTCCTGGACATGAACTTGAGTCCGTTTTTAAGTCTTAGAAAAGATTTAATCATAAGCCTGTGAGGCCGGCCTATAATACACCAACTGTATAATATCAGCTTGTTTCAGACAACCTTGTTGAATAAATTGCATCGGGTCACATTAGTGAAAAAAAGCAAACAAAATCTAATCTGGAGATTTGTCTGCTGACCTTGCTTCTCAACATGTGATGTCATTTGATGCTGCACACAGAACAGGTCCAAATCAGGTTTTTGTATAGCCCTTAATCATATCTCTGGTCTCTGCCCATATGAAAACAGTAACTGAAAATGACCCTCCTTCAATCAATCCTTTAATACTCTGACCCAAAGTGAGAACAAGAAAAATCTCCCACAAAAACCTCATGACATGAAAAACCTTGCTTGTGCTTTAATGTTCACTGTGTAATGAGTACGTGCCTTTTAGATGCATGCAACCCACTAATCTAGGCAACATCAATGCAACCAAAAGATTCTGCCTATGTAAACATGTTACATGTAGGGGTGCGGGCTGCACATGTAATCATGGTGACCTGGGTTCAAACACAACCAGAACCTTTCATGTATGTCATCTGCCTGTCTGTACTTAAATCTGTCTTAATAAGGGTTAAAATCCTACCAAAACCCTCTAAAACATGTCAATATACAGTAGGTCTACGCTTCACATATAAATCATTGTATTTGAATCTAGCTTATGTGCTTTTAATTGTAGGTACATCATGATCACTGGTAAAATGAGGACTCTTTCACTTCATGATGGACCAACACAGTGTCACTGTATAGATCGTGAAATAGTCACGAAATTTAAGCTATTACTTTTTTTCATGGCGCTCAGCATAACTTTCAACAATGTATTTTTCGTGCAACACGTGACGCACATGTCAATTTCCGCTCTGGTCTTTTCAAAATAAAACTACTTAGTTATGCTTAGGAAAAGATTGGCTTGGTTAGGCTTAGGCTTAGGCAACAAACTACTTAATTAGGTTTAGGAAAAGATCACGTTTTGGGTTATGTAACTTAATTATGGATGTTACGTAACAAAAACTACTTAGTTAGGTTTAGGAAAAGATCACGGTTTGGGTTAAAATAACTTTGGAAGTGCTGTAACTTAATTACGGATGTTTCGTGACAAAAACTACTTAGTTAGGTTTAGGAAAAGATCGCGGTTTGTGTTAAAAATCAATACATTCAATTTTGTGACTATTTCACAAACTGCTGTGCGACTAGGCTGGATTGACTGCTGACTCTCCTGTTTCCGTGGTGCTTTGTTAAAAGAGCTGGCCTTATGTACTAAGACTGGTCTAGCTCAGTGGTTCCCAATAATTTGTATTGTTACGCATTAATATGAAAAAAATGTATATAATGTATACATCAGTTCAATCGAAGAGTAATTTTCCTAGGGATGCACTGAGTTGATTTTTTCTCTCCTCATGCCTGCACTCTGTGTATCTGCCAATATTAAGTACCAATGTGATACCAGTGCTCTCCTTTACCACAATTCAAAATCTCTCTTAAATGTTTCCTTCTTGCATGGAACTCACTGGGGTCATTCTAATGCAAGTTAACATGAGGCTGTAACTGTAGCACATAATTCATTTAATACAAGTGGAGATATTTGTACTACACTAACGTTCTTTTCAAGCATCTGCATATTTTAATTACATTAATCGAGACAGTTTATGAAATTGCATTGTTATAATTTATTACACGGCTGTGTTGAATACTCGATCCTGATTGGTCAATCATGGCGTTTTGCGGTCTGTAATTTCTGTATCACAGACCGTTGCTATGGGCGCAGTTCAGATGTTGCACTCTGGTGGACCATTTTTGTGTCAAAATATTGATTTCTTAAGTAAGTAGCCGTGTAATAAGCGGGATAATGTACAGCTAGCGGGTCATTGTTGTGAAAGAATCCTCTTTCCGTCTGGGTTTCTTTCACAACAATGACTGGCTCGCTGTACATTATCCATTACATATCAACCTCAGTTATATTTTTTACCTTATTCTGACCTTTAGGGAAGACACTATGGCATTCAACTTGTCTAATACATGTAACACAGTACAGGCAAACAGGGCAGCTGAGGGAAAAGTCATCATTCAGCTAGATGACATGCTTCTCCTGCTCTTTATGGAACAAATTCACCCGTGGGAAGATCTGTCTTTTCTCTTTTTTTTTTCCTTACAAACCAGGGCTTTTCGGTCGCATTAAACACATGCTTAATGTTGTGACGTAAACAAAACCACTTGCTTAGGTTCAGGCAACAAAACCACTATAGTAAAAAAACACTGTGACACTGAACACGGAACACGAACAATCAGCTGATTGTAACATGACGCACGGAACCCGAACAGCGGTCTCCTGGATGAAAGCCTTGGGTTTGTTGGACCCATCCGGCTCCCCTTTCGCCCGCCCTGTGTGTTTCTTTTTGCTCTTTAAGCTACGTCAACACACTCTCAGCGTACTTTCACTGACTGTTTAATATTTACACGGATGGGTTTACATTGTGCGTCTCATACCAACACTAAAGGGTGGCTTAAGCATCAGTATCTAACGCAGAGGGTCTTGACAAAGTTTTGTTTTCAGAGTCACTCTTCTTTATTGTGCTTTGTTAAAAATATAATATAATATAATATTTCTTCTTCCAATCGATATCTCCAAATGACTGCAGAAAATATATGCTGCTTTAGAATTTTTTTTTTGAAGCTTTGGTAACATTTGCACAGTAAACACAGTAAAGCTCCGGACACTGACTTCACATTAAGGTGCAGCCCTGTCTCCTAAAAATTGTTTAAAACTGCGAGAGCAGAGAATACGTTTCCTTCGAATGCAGTTTAGTTAAATGGGAACGTCATTTTCTAGGAGACAGGGTTATATTCATTGGTAAGCACAAGCAGGAAGTGACAGGAAGTAACAGCAGCAGCTCAACTCATCAAAATTAGCTCACTTCAGCAAAATAACAGAGCAGAGCAGAAAATGTTTAAGTATTTAACGTGAATTGGTCACAATGAGATCAGTATCAATCCGATTCACTTCTCAGTGGCTTGATTTGTATGATTCAGAGGCCTAAAGAAGTAAAGCTATACAGCATCTTATAAGAAACACTTTGCTCTAGCTGACACTGCTGCAACATTTGATCTCTTTCCCCCCTCTCTGTTCCATCTGATGAGGCTGTTTAGGAGATTATTGGACTGTAAAAGCACTTCTATTAAACCATTACTACACACCATGGAAAGCATGAATCACTGTGTGTGAGCGTGTGCAAACACTAATTTCCTTTCAGCTTTTAAGCGTAATGGTACATGTTAAACATCGCAGAAGAAGAAATTAAGCATCCTGGACGCTGTTGCTAAGAAAGCTTGGAGACTTTCTCGAGAAGGCCTCATAAACGTGTGCGTGTTAATAACTTACAGATAATTGCCAAAATAAAAGTGACCAGCGCGACATGTCTTAATAGGGTGTTGTACTTTCAACAGATGCCAAAACACCTTCAATATGTGTCTGAAACTCAGTTGGAGAGGTGCAACACCATCCCTCCACAGACCATGACATCAACTGATGTCTGATGATGGTGGAAAATACCAACTCTCACATGGGAAGCTCGGCGGACCGGCGGGCCTGAGTTGGCCCCCCGCCAGTCCGGAGCATCTCGGAATTATTTTTAAGATGTTTTTTAAACTAGTTACAATCGGGCGGCTTGGTTGGAATCATAGATATAATGGTTGGAAAGCTCTCATCTGTTGGTTAAAACATGAACACACTATAGGAAAAAACTTTACCCTCACTCATCCAACTATCACAACACCTCGCAAGCTTAGCTAGCTATAGTCAAACTGTATGTAACCAATATTGAATCTGTGTTAGAGCTTTTTAAAATTCTCAATCCCGTGATTCCATCTGTTATCACTAGGGCTGCCAGTTGATTAACATATTTAATCGCGATTAATCGCATGATTGTCCATATATCGCAATAAATCGCAAATTAATCACACGCTTTTTATCTGTTCAAAATATATTATAATTAAAGGGAGATTTTACAAGTATTTAATATTCTTATCAACAGTGGGCAAATATGCTTGCTTTATGCAAATGTATGTATATTTATTATTGGAAAATAATTAACAACACAAATCAATGACAAATATTGTCCAGAAACCCTCACAGGTACTGCATTTGCATAACAAATATGCTAAAATCATAACATGGCAAACTGCAGCCCAACTGTCTGTAAAGGGGAGATTCGTGGGTACCCAGAGAACCCGTTTTCATTCACTTATCTTGAGGTCAGAGGTCAAGGGATCCCTTGGAAAATGGCCAGGCCAGTTTTTTCTCGCCGAAATTTAGCGCAAGTTTGGAGCGTTATTTAGCCTCCCTTGTGATAAGCTAGTATGACATGGTTGGAACAGATTCCTTAGGTTGTCTAGTTTCATATGATGCCAGTATCCTCCAGTATTTTGCCAGCCTCTAGCTTTAAAACTGAGCCCTCGACAACCTAAAAATCGCGAGTTGCGTTAAAAGAAATTAGAGGCGTTAAAACAATTTAGCATTATCGTGTTAACTTTGACCGCCAGGGCCCTTAATGCTGCAATCAGTTTGATTCTGGCCCACACGGGCCCCGGTCAAAAACAGTCAGTTGACCGCAGGCCCTCACCAGACCACCAGCCTTCTTCAAAAGTTAGGCCTACTTGCCACTGGGCCTTTTCTGGCGGAAACCCTGGAAACGCCAGACTCTCCCTGAAGTGTTCAGCTGGGTTGAGGTCTGAGGGGCCATATGTTTTTTTGTTTTGTGTTCAAGGTCATCAAAACATTTGGTGACCATTTGTGGCCCCGGCTGATTAGGGGGCAGGGTGTCAACTCCCATCAAGACTTGAATAACTACTGAAGGTGCTTATTGAGAGACTGGCTCTGTGTTTCCTTGTCCTCTGAAGAACTGAGAATATGCACTTACGGATGATTTGGTCGCATTTTGGTAAAGTATGTCTGACCAACTGACTACATATTTATTATGAACATTTGTGTATGAAGGTGGCAGAGACGAATGTCCCTTATTAAATGTGAGAAGTTACTCATGAAGGTTTATTAGAGACAATAAAGGAGGACAGCAGGAATATTACATTTTGTTAAATTTCCACTTGTTCTTTTTATTTTAAATTTTCCACCTGAAAAGCTTGTTTCTTTGACATAACAAAATTAAAAAAAAATCATTTACACACAACCCTAACCCTACTCTATCACAGAGAAGCAGCCTGTCTTTGTATTTGTGGTGATCTTGATATTTCCTGTGATTGTGAATTATAATTTTTTTGTCAACTCAAAATACAGCCAGAATCTCAATATATCTATTTTTTTTCTTTTTTGTGATTGCACAAAAAAATGAAACATGAGATGTAATTAAACCGTATTCTTTAGCTTCCCATGCTTGTTATACTGTAATGTTCAGGAGGAAACAGTTCCCACATGACCACTCATTTTCTTCTCACATAGGCCTGCAGTACTTTTTACAACAAAAGGTTTTATTTACTCTTTCCAATGAAATTCAGAAGGGACAAAAGATATATATATTTAAACCTTTTTAAAGAACACAAGTTCAACATGTATGTGTAATGTAATGTATGACAGTGCATTCTTAATGACTGCTAATAGAGATGGCTGATTCTTTGCCCTTCTAGTTAGATCTAATTGGATATTTAGCCAGGAGCACCAGGAATCGCCCTGCAATCTTTAGCAACGCAAGTGTCATAACTTTGGTTTAACATCTTTTATGAGGACAGTAGTCACAAAGGTACAGCATTCCTGTCACAGTAACCAAGGCACCGGGTCAAACATAACAATCTAAACATTTAGATCAGCCATAACATTATGACCACTGAGAGGTGAAGTGAATAACATTGATTATCTCGTTACAATGGCACCTGGCAGTGGGTGGGATATATTAGGCAGCAAGTGAATATTTTGAACTTTGAACTTTGTGTTGGAAGCAGAAAAAATGGGCAAGCGTAAGGATGTGAGCGACTTTGACAAGGGCCAAATTGTGATGGCTAGACGACTGGGTCAGACCATCTCCAGAACTGCAGCTCTTGTGGGATGTTCCCGGTCTGCAGTGGTCAGGACCTACCAAAAGTGGTCCAAGGAAGGAGAACCGGTGAACCGGCGACAGGGTCAGACCCGAGGCTCATTGATGCATGTGGGGAGCGAAGGCTGGCCCGTGTTGTCCGATCCAACAGAAGAGCTACTGGAGCTCAAACTGCTGAAAAATGTAACGCTGGTTCTGATAGAAAGGTGTCAGAACACACAGTGCATCGCAGTTTGTTGCGTATGGGGATGTGTAGCCGCAGACCGGTCGGGGTGCCCGTGCTGACCCGTGTCCACCCCAATAGCGCCTACATTGGGCACGTGAGCATCAGAACTGGACCACGGAGCAATGGAAGAAGATGGCCCGGTCTGATGAATCACGTTTTCTTTTATATCATGTGAAGGTGGTGTTGACTCGGCCTCCAAATTCTCCAGATCTCAATCCAATCGGGCGTCTGTGGGATGTGCTGGACGAACAAGTCCGATCTATGGAGGCCCCACCTCGCAACTTACAGGACTTAAAGGATCTGCTACTGACGGCTTGGTGCCAGATACCACAGCAGACCTTCAGAGGTCTAGTGGAGTCCATGCCTCAACGGGTCAGGGCTGTTTTGGTGGCAAAAGGGGGACCTACTCAATATTAGGCAGGTGGTCATAATGTTATGGCTGATCGGTGTACATTGCATATACAAGAATCAGCATTGCACATTTGTTAACAATTCAGGTTTTTTTATAGTATTTTTCTCAAAAAACTTGCTATTTATTTTGAGGGGAAACTGTTTTTCAAAGTTGGTAGATTTCTGTGAGCTGAAGTCCAGCACAGCAAAAGCAGTGTGCAGCAGAGGCAGCTACTGAAAGCCAGTCTTGAGTTTCACACACAGTTTTTGATGTAAGGAAATGAGTTCAATAGGTCCATCCTGTCTGAAATGCAGGCAAGGGGCCCATCCAGCTCCCTTGTAACTTGTAATCCTTTAGAAGTCGTTGAAGAGAAGACATCAACCTGACAAAAGGTCGACAATTTACTGTGGTTATTCTGTGTGTGATTAGAGGGGCGTGCTAATTGTGTAACCCACACAGTGCTATACGCAACATGAACTAAACTGCAGCAATTATTCCCCTATACTGATCCGACTTATTACTGTAGCTCCACTGCAGTCAAATAAAGGAAATAAAGGGGAAAAATTTCATTCAATTTGCCACACGACCAAGGCCGGTGAAATTTGTATTCAACAAACTGTTGTTTTGCAGTACGAATACATAAATGGAAACATCAGACAATCATGGTAATGCATGTCAGTGGTATGTGAGGAGGGGAGGGGCTCAGAGTCCTGATGGCTAAGGGAAAAAAGCTGTTTGTGAAGTGTTCGGTCATAGTGGACAGTGACCTGTAGCGCCTCTCTGAGGGAAGGAGCTGGAAGAGGTGATGAGCAGGATGAGAGAGAGATCAGAGATGATCTTCTTCGCTTGCTTTATATATTTTCGGAGTAATCCTGTGCGGGGATTTATTGTCTGTCAGAGGTAAGTTTTTCAGGGTTCCGGACGCTGATATGTACCTTTCTAGTTGCCTCGAGCCCGGCACGCTCCAGAAGATAGGTGGGTCAAGTTTTGTCACATCTGAGGAAGTTGTTTTGTTGGGATTAACACGCCCATCGACCACCCCAACCTCCAAACCCTTACTTTTCAGTTCCACCACAAACGGGCACACTACAGTATTGGCTCTGAACACTGCATGGAATGTAAATCCTGAGGTGTGGAGTCGTCCAATATGACTCCTGAGGATATTGAACTACCTTTTCTGCAGCTGTGTACGTCAAAGGCAGCATGATAGTCATTTATATCGTTGTTCCCATCTGTTAAGATGATTTTGTTTGCCACACCTTTAATGTGGTATGGGGCTGGTGTCCAAAGCCGCCGTCCTCTTCCAGGAGGCTCAATGTGTCCTGGTATAGACTGATGGCTGGGTATGCTGTGCTGGGCCTCTGAACCTCTTCAGCAGCCTGCAGCGTCTTGTGGTCTGGCTATACAGTGGGTCTGGAATTAAACTCGCATTACAAATTCTACATTAATCAAAGCTGACCACAGTATATTCAACAACAGCAAATGGACAAATCAATTCACTTAAAGTGATGTCAATGAAAAACTTCAGCTGTCCAGCTGCTCTCTCAGCAGTGGTCTCTTCTGCACAAGGTTCTTCCAAGACTGTGTGCACCATTTACCATCAATCCGTCCATCCGAAAGACAGTGCTCTCCTTTGTTCTCCTTAAAGCCTGCATGGCCTTCAGTGTTGACTTAAAAAATATATATGCCATTTGAAATTACATTTAGGTATTGATCTGAACGTGGATCCACATAGTAAGTTAAGTAAGGGCAGAACAAGTTGGACAGATAAACCACGAGAAAAAAAAACAGACTAAGAAGGCAAATACGGCAAAAGGCAGAAGTTACACTACATATAAATCAATGTTTGCCTGAAAATATAATAGATGTTTTTATTGGCCTGTTCAAATGCCAAAACGAGCATTCTTGGCCGTCAAGACTGAATATCAACCGCGATGTAAAGAATTGCTATCTTGGGATTGAGCGGTGAATATAAACCAACTCCTCCCTTGTTTTGTGAGCTTTCCCAAATGATTTCCTCATATGCCATTTATTAGATTTTGGCACTGGTTCTCTGGTGAAGACACCAAGATGATTTGTTGACTTTTACAACAATTTTATAAGAAGCCAAGAGAACAATACAACTGTATAAACAAGAGCTGTTCAAAGTTAGCGCAAATACATTTTAACGCTACTAACTTCTTTAACACATTAACGCAGTGCATCTTTTGGAGGTTTTAGTGGGCTCAGTTTTAAAGCTAAATAAATTTATAAAACTTAATATACTGGCATCATGGCTAAATAACGCTACAAAGTTACGCTAAAGTTTGGTGAGGAAAAACTGGCATGGTCTTGTTCAGAGGGGTCCCTTGACCTCTGACCTCAAGATATGTGAATGAAAATGGATTCTATGGGTACCCACGAGTCTCCCCTTTACAGACATGCCCACTTTATGATAATCACATGCAGTTTGGGGCAAGTCATAGTCAAGTCAGCACACTGACACACTGACAGCTGTTGTTCCCTGTTGGGCTGCAGCTTGCCATGTTATGATTTGAGCATATTTTTTATGCTAAATGCAGTACCTGTGAGGGTTTCTGGACAATATTTGTCATTTTTTTGTGTTGTTAATTGATTTTCAATAATAAATATATACATATTTGCATAAAGCAAGCATATTTGCCCACTCCCATGTTGATACGAGTATTAAATACTAGACAAATCTCCCTTTAAGGTACATTTTGAACGGATAAAAATGTGCGAGTAATTTGCGATTAATCATGATTAACTATGGACAACCATGCGATTAATCATATTAAATATTTTAATTGATTAACACTACAAGCCTATTCTACCTGGTTGGAAAAGGTTACAAGAGCATAATTGGCTTTTGCATATCTGAGCTAGGCCGTACCATTTTCTACAGTATATATGTCCAGTATCAGATGCTACTTCCTTGATCTGGTTTTTGAAAAATGGTTTGACATTTTTTTAATCACTGTTAGTTCAATGTTAGTTCAATGTTATGCTAACTTAAGCTAACCATCTCCTGGGCTATAGCTTCACATTTAACAGACAGATATGAGAGTGCTATTGATTGCTTCTCTTGGCAAGAAATCAAGTGTTTGTGCCAACATTTTGAACATTTCCACTAATGGTTCTGAACTGTCTTATTTTAGGGACATCATGTCTTTGGATCAGGGCTTGCTCTCTCATCAGGACTATTGCTTGGCCAACAATAAAGTGCTACAGGAATGAGTCCTAAAACCCAGAATTGAGTTAGCATTTAAGCACTTCCTGTTCCCTCGTCTGGAAGTCAATGGGTTTTTTGAATGGCTTTTTAGTTAGATGCCTGAAATAAAGTCTGTGCTTAACACAAGCTGAAGAGATTTTAAAGTTTTGTTCTTCAACATAAATACATAAATAGATATCCTACTTGTGAATTTGTAAGCCTTTATGTGTCTTAAAAAAGGCAGTTCCTAACATGTGGCTAAGTGAGACTACTAAACATCATCACGCCGTCGCGTCCACCTGTACAGTCTCGTTGTGTATAATCGCGCTCATGGTGTAGTTTGTTTATAGCCTAACGTTAGCTTTTTACTTCTGGCGATTGCATTCACACTTCAAAAATTCTACTACTTCATCTTCCTGTGAATCAGAGAAATATCACCAATCACAAATGTTGACAGTGCCTAATAAAAGGGAAATTATTAAACACTTTCCGAGCTATGATAGCTTTTTGTAGGTTGCCCGGAAAATCTTTATTTTCTGTGGCAACGCTGATGTAAAAATATATTATTTTATATGTGCTGCACATAAAAGTCGGGTTAAACTTGTAATTCCTAAATATAAGAATTCCTGATTTGTAAGGTATTTAGAAGGCTTTAAGGACACAAACTAATGCAATCATGCATAGTATGATTTCATTTTATGACTACAAAAGTCTGTAATATTCCACAGATCCTGTGCTTCTGCCGTACCTCACTTCAACAAATATTACCACAGAAAATGAATACAATTCCACAGACTGGCCAAGTCTTTGGCATTTAACAGAGTTCTTAAACCAGGCAACTTGCATCTGCCAAATATGACTTCAACATTTTACAGGCTCGTGTCTCCGCTGCAGACTGCTATGATGCTAGATTAAACTGTCAACACTTCTTCTTCACCATGCTGACAATGAAATAAACGCAGACACAGGAGCAACACCTCTAGTGAAAAGCAGATACTGGGTGGCAACTGAGACCATTGGAAACAGTAATACACCAAAGTAGTAGAATATTATTTCAGGCCACTGACAAGCTGTGTTTTATTTTGAAATACTGTAAATTGACGGGGTATGTACCAATAACTTTTTAATGCCAGTAGAATAAAAAATAAGACCAATACTGCAATAGTCTGTATCGCTATAGAGAATGCAAGGAAGGGAAAACAATTCCAGACCTTTCAGAGTAAAGGTCTAAATCTGAAGTTACAAATTAAAGAATAAGGCTGTACAATTTATGTATTATTGTCAACAAATGCCTGTCCGTGGCTCTCAACCCCAACCCCATTCATTCATACTGAAGATGTAATTATTGATTATAATTATTGAAGAAAAAAAAAAAAACTTTCACAACTATACAGTTTCATAGACTAAAGAATTTCCTAGTAAATAGCGCATTTGTTGGAGACAATTTTCAGATGCGGATTAATACACATTTGATGATTTAGTGAGTATTTAAGGCCACAGAAAGATATAGTATGTGGGATTGATTGAAAATGTACTACAGTGGTTGTTTTTGATAGTAATGAAGGAACACATTACCCAGTGCAACGGTGTGGTTTACTTAGTTTTTGGACAACAATGGAGCTCTAAATGGCACAGTGGGATTCTTTAAAAGGCTTTTGTTGGTTGTCTTTAAGAAGTTTAAATACCTTGACATAAGAAAATAGCCCAGTCCTGTTTATGATACCATGGTAAGGGGAAAAGGGGAGAATACACTATCTACTGTGGTCTCTATCTTGTGTGCTGTATCTCTATTTGTGACCTCATGAAACTAGGTATTTTACACACAAACACACACCCTCACACCCACACCAAAGGGCACAGATAAACCTGCGTACCCCACATAGCTTTGAATATCTCTTTTACAGTAATTGCTGTGGTGGTGTTGAGAGGGGAGAAACCTGAGTACTTCCACATGAAGCATGAGAGCCCAAGCCTCGGCATGTCCTGGGTACTTTCTATGATGCCACATCAATGGCGGGACACGGAGCTTGTCATTAAATTGATCTAATCAAGTTTGGAGAAATTATAATATGCAGACAAGGTCTGTGATTTCTGCTGCACGTGGTCTCTGTGCATCCAGAGTGAAGTAGCAGTTGTGCAGCGAGGCGTGCCATGGTGACTGGGCCATTATCCACACTGACACTGTAAATTATTGTAGAGCTCTACCTTTCCAAATGTTTGGAGGAGCTCATGGCTGTGGAATGCCTCTGCATTTCATCCACAAAGCTTCAGCTTCTTCGGCTTCAGTCCAACTGGTGGGTAAAAGTGCTGTGAATATATTGCAAAATGGGTTGTCTAAACCACAGCGAAACCACTTGAATAGTTCCCAAAGTATACAACTTCACTCATGTGGCACTCAGGCCGAAGTAATCTGAGTTGAGGTTGAGGCATTTCAAACACCATGGGTAGCTCTCTTAGAATAGAAGAAATATTGATTTCTCTTTAAAAGGGAAGAAGTGACCACAAAGGATGGACTGATTACAAACTGAAAAAATAAAGTGAAAAACTACCTCAGAGGAGTATGTAAAAGTAGAGAATGCAGTTCCTGAAGAAATTGCAGTATGAATAATGGATGTTGAAGGGCTGACGCTAAACTGGATTGCTGGCTTTAAAAGTTGAATAATACCAATAATGTATAAAAAATGTGGAAAATGTTAAGGTTTGTTGAAGAGCTGACGGTATACTATTTCGCTGGCTTTAATCTGTAAGAAGAAGGTGAAGTAGTACGAATAGTTGGAAAAGTGTGAATGTGTTTAATTCGTATGCATGTCATTGAAAAGTTGAATAATACCAATAATGTATAAAAGATGTGGACTTTTTTTTTAATAGCTGATACTACACTGCATTGCTGGCTTTAAAAGTTAAATAATACCAATAATGTATGAAAGATGTGGAACATTTCAAAGTTTGTTGAAAAGCTGACACTACACTGTATTGCTGGGTTTTATCTGGAAGAAGGTGAAATAGTCGGAATACCTGGAAAAGTGGGAATGGGTTTAATTCATATTAATGTCATTGTCATGTCAAAAGTTGAATAATACCAATGAAAAAAAGCAGCTGAAGCATTATAAATAGTTAGTCCTGAGTTCCCTGTTAAGATAGTTACCCTCTGGGAATTTTATTTTGAAAGACAAGGTCCATCCCTAGTTTCCTGTTAACATACAATGAGAGTTCTTTTATTTTGAAAAGAAAGTCTCATCCTGAGCTTCCTGTTCAGAAACAGTTACTATATGGGGCTTTTATTTTGAAGGGGTTGAGGGGTTACATAAATAGACTGTCTGTCTTCCTCCCAGCACTCGTCCCTCCTTGTGCTTTGGTCTCTGCTGAGCCATTGAGCCATGGTCTCCTGCTGTGCTGAAGCATCCTGAAGTTCAGGGAGAAAATTAAAGCACAAGACTTATTTGTTCTAAATGGGAAGCACTGCATAAATAGATCTGGGCAACATGGCCCCTGTTTTAACATCGAACTCAGGGTTTTCAAACCAAACTGCAGTCAATTTTTAACTGTGCTAACTGACAGGGATCCTCCACAACGCAGTATAACTTTGCTAAATTCTTAACTCTGCTAAAACTGGATGGAAGTTCAGTTAAACTGTATGTAACTAAAATATTCTAAGAAGTGAGATCTCAGAATAGAGACTTGGGGGGGGGGGGGAGAAGGGAAACATTGCAATTGTGTCTGATGAAACCACTCTAAACATGCTCTGTAGAAGAACAACATCAGTGTGTTCAAGTTCAGTCTAAAAGAACAGTACTGACAACTCTGTGGTTGGTCTGCTGTTAAGTTCATTAGATATGCCATTCAATATATCTAATGGTAAAAGAGGTGTGTGTTATTACATGTAATAATCTAGATCTTGCAAAGATTGGGATACTTTACATTTAAGAAACAACATTAAAAACTCAATGTAATAATAAACTTGACAGGACAAAAATGATAATGTAGTTTGAGCAGCAGCAAAACAGCAAAACCGAGTGATATGTAGAAATGTCTGAGGGTCACTTTTACCATTAGATCCTCACATATCGGTCCTGCTCTGTCTCTGTCCCGAAAAAGACAACCCTGTGTCAAAGACAGACCTTCATTATTATAAGAGGTTGATATGGTGAATATGGAGGGTGCGCTTCCATGCGCAATGCTGCAAACATTGGGATACGTTGCATTGAAGAAATAACATTAAAAACAGGACAGAAACAGTTTGCCTTCAGGGCTTTCTGGCAGAAAGGGTTTATTTTAACCCAAACCATGAAGTTTTCCTAAACATAACTAAGTGGGTTTGATACCTAAACTTAAGGAGATTTCTGGCAGAAAGCCATTAAGACAAACTTCTCCCATGTGCTTTCAGAGCCCTCATCATACATTGTTAACCGACTCTGCCATGAACACTGCCCCCACCCCATGAGTCACATAGTAGGCCTACACTAAATATACTGATGCAGATATCAATTATCATTATTATTAATAATCTATAAATATATTGTAGGGAAACCTGTACGGGATTAATTAATCTATTCATTAAAAAAGATATAAAATGCACATGAAAAATCTGAATAGCTTCCTTAGCCTACCAATCATAATAATTTAATCTTTTTATGAAGCTAATAAAATAATGTATATCTCAACTCTGAAGTATAGGCCTACCTGAATTTAGTATTTCCCAGTATACAGTACAGTATGGCCACCAGTGGTTTGTGGTAATTAAAGTGATTTGCTTGTATGAATATGCAGCACTAAAACATAATACTAAACATATTAAATGTGAGTCCTGCTTTATTAGGTAATAAACCTGTGTCAAAGACAGACCTTCATTGTGATAAGAGGTTGATTTGGTGAATATAGAGGGTGTGCTTCCATGCTCACAATGATACTTTGCATTGAAAAAAACAACCATAAAAACTCAATGTAATAATAAACTTAATGGAACAAAAATAAATATTTTACCCTCTTTAGGAAATGCAGTTTGTTTTTTTAGTTCTAATAAAAAATGTCCCGACAGCTGTGATGGAGATGGACTCATCCTGAGGACGGCTACTATGTTCCAAATGTTTTTACTAAATAACCTGTAAATCTGTGTGAAACAGCAAAACCGAGTGAAATGTAGAAATGTCTGAAGGTACCGTTAGACCCTCACTGATCCTGTTGTCATGTCGGGAGATTTAAAGAGGCCTCATCAATGAAGTTTCAGATGCTGTGCCAACGTGCGTAAAATGCGCACAGCGCCTCTTTCAATGTGGAGACGCATAAAGCTATCGGTCCTGCTGCTGTGTGATGACTACAATCATTTAATAAACTCAAAGGTTAAAAACAGTCCCTTTAAGTTCTTAAGCCACTTTAGACTCGTAGTAAACCTGCAAAATGTTGCTGAACGTAAAGTTCAGGTGTTTTTCATTTGTTCATTTTCTTTGGATGACCAACACAGACAAAAAACAACTATATTTGGATCAACATATAAAATCAGTTGAGCCAACTTACTGTATATTGTCAGGCTATAGGGAGAAAATGAGAACTCATCAGTGCTTGTCCCCTGATTTATACATCAAACAAAGCATTTCATACAACACATGAGAGGAGTACAGTCTACAATTATCATTTTTTTTATTTTTATTTCCAACAGGAGATAAATGGTACATATTTACAACAGGAGAAGGTAGCTGAAGGTGGGCCTCACAGACCCAGATCAGCCACAGATGCCCAGCCCCAGCTCTCTAAGAAGACGAGGAAAAACTCCCCATGAACATTAGAACAGCATAAAGGACATGGGAAGAAACCTCGGGAAAGGCAATTCAAAGAGAGATCCCCTCTCCTCAGACGGCTGGGTAATCATATCTTTGTGAGGACCAGTTTCACACCAGAAAAGTGAACTCAGTTCACTTCCCAAGAGTAAAATAAAGTGTCAACCCACAAAACAACCCTTTTCCAAGTGCTGTTTAGGGGGTCAAGACTGATTGATCCTCACAAGTATACAAGAACAAATGCATGTGTATGTGTGCGCATTAGTAATCATATCTTTGTGAGGACTGGTTTCACACCAGAAAAGTGAACTCACTTCACTTTACAAGATACAAGAACAATGTATGTGCATTTTCTTTCTCCTGAGCATGGCATTAGCGTGGCATTAGAAGAGCTTCCGGTACCACTTGGTCCTCTTCTTTGTTTTGCCGATCAGATTCTCAAGATCATCCAGCTGGGAGCTTTCGTCGGTCGTCCACTCATATTCTTCCTCCTGCAGAGTCTGCTGGACGCTTTCGGCGGCCTAGGGATGATAATAATTAACAGTTTAATTGTTAACCAACATTAAGCATTTTAACCGATTAACGGTATCGGTTAATAATTACTGAAAAAGCTGAGAAAAACTCAGAGGAGCAGCCCGTCAGTTTAAGGAGAAAAGCTGGTCCACCTTAACAGCCCAACGGCCAACCTTAAAAGCTGGCGCACCGTAGTTGCGAGGCACAAATCTTGTCGGTTAATAACGAGGGTCGGTTATCGGTTAAGAACATTTTTCAAAATTAGCATCCCTACCTTGGCCTGAAGGAGAGATAACTCGTGGCACTCGATGCGATGACTCTGTATCTGCTGCGCAGCCTTCTCCAGAGCGTCCCCGAGGGTGTCGTTGCTCTGTTTTTGCTCCTGTAGCTGAGCAACAAAGGAGAAGCTGGTTTTCTCAGTCTCCTCCAGAAGGGAGGTTTTTTCCTGCTGCCAGAGGAGACGGTCACTCGCTAGCTGATCTTCAAACTTTGTCTTCAGATCAGCCATGATGGTCTTGTGCACCTTGTCCTGCATCTCCAGCTGGACAAGATGGGAGTCATGGGATTTTTCCAGCTCTGCCAAGTGGGAAGACTTGTCCTCCTGCCACATGTGATGTACAGACTTCAGCTCCTCCTCAGCATACTTTAGAGCAGCCATGATCTTACTCTTATCGACTCGGAGTTCTTCCATTTCAGGAAGACAGTTGGACATGAATTTGTCTGTCTCCTTCCGGATGGCGACAATCCTCGTCGAAAATACGTTTTTCTCAGACTTCAGCAGATCTTCTGACTTTTTCAGATCTGCTGTGAGCTTGTCTGTCTTTGCTCTCTGCTCGTTCAGCTGGGCTTGATGGGTCTTCGCCTCATCCTTCGTCTTTTGGAGGTCCTCCTTTGTCTTGCTCAGCTGTCCCTGTAGTTCTTCCCTCTCAGTCTCGAGCAAGAACTCCATCTCCCACTCCATGTTTGTTTTAGCCAAAGCGAGCATCTTCCTTTCAGCGAGGAGCACAGACTTCTCTTCCTCCAAATCCTTTCGAAGTGCCTCGTTCTCCCCCTTCATCTTCTTCGACTGTAAGTACTGGTTCTTGATGATGCCGTCCTTCTCGCTCAGGTATTTTTTAGCATTGTTCAGCATCGAGCAGAACTTCTCCAACTGGAAGTACTGGTTCTTGATGATGCCGTCCTTCTCGTTCAGGTCTTTTTGTGCATTGTTCACCATCGAGCAGAACTTCTCCAACTGTAAGTACTGGCTCTTGATGATGCCGTCCTTCTCGTTCAGGTATTGTTTAGCACTGTTCAGCATCGATCTAACCTTCTTCAACTCGAAGTCCTGGCTCTTGATGATGCCGTCCTTCTCACTCAGGTCTTTTTGAGCATTGTTCAGCATCGATCTAACCTTGTTCAACTCGAAGTCCTGGCTCTTGATGATGCCGTCTTTTTCGCTCATGTCTTGTTGAGCGCTGTTCAGCATCGAGCCAACCTTCTCCAACTGGAGGTCCTGGCTCTTAATGATGCCGTCCTTCTCGCTCAGGTCTTTTTGAGCATTGTTCAGCATCGAGCCAACCTGCTTCAAACGGTAGTCCTGGTTCTGAATGATGCCGTCCTTCTTGCTCCGGTCTTTTTTAGCATTGTTCGGCATCGAGCCAACCTTCTTCAGCTGGAAGTCCTGGCTCTTAATGATGCCGTCCTTCTCGCTCAGGTCTTTTTGTGCATTGTTCAGCATCGAGCAGACCTTCTCCAACTGGAAGTCCCGGTTCTTGATGATGCTGTCCTTCTCGCTCAGGTGTTGTTCAGCATCGTTCAGCATCGAGCCAACCTTCTTCAACTGGAAGTCCTGGTCCTTGATGATGCGGTCCTTCTTGCTCAGGTCTTTTTGAGCATTTGATTTCAGGGACTTATCCCTAGACGGAGAGTGGTCACGTTTAGCATGGGCCTTATCGAGCTGGGCTTTCAGGCCAGATATCTCCCTCTGCAACAGGTCCTTCTCTTGGCCCCAATTGATGTCCTTCTGATCACGAAGCCAATCGAAGAAATTGCCCAGACCGTCCTGCTGGACGTCCAGGAGGATTCTCCCCTCAGATGTACTGCGGGTGATCTTCGCCTCGCTGTCATTCAGCTGATCCCTGCATGTTTCTTCCAGGGTAGTGAGGAAGAAATCCCTCGTTTCAAACTCATTGGAGTCGAAATCAATGTATTGCGTCATTGTCTCAGTTTTTCTTCTCCTCTCGATAACAACTCTGCCTCAGTCAAATAACGATCTGATCCAAACTTCTGGTGCTGGGGGGTATATGTAGATTACCAACATTCTAGAAGTGATGATGCGTCAAGGGCGATGGCTGACCGTATTCCTTTCTACTCCTATTCCTTCATTCCTTTGATTCTATCGTTGCTATGGATACCAGTTTGATTACGTTTGAAAATATGAATGTAATGATTTCTGATTATTCCTAAAATATAGCAAAGAAGGTACACTTTACACTAGGGAGATTTGTCAAGTATTAAATACTTTTATCAACATGGGAGTGGACACATAATGCTGCACAACACAAAGTAACAGCAGAAATATAATATAAAAGTTATAATCTCATCAATTTTAGGACTCATTCCTGTAGCACTCTGTAGCAAGCTCTGCAACTATAGTGTTCTGGTTCAATCTCACCGCTCAACTTTATTTTCCAGCAGCAGCAGGCAGCGACGTACATGAAACCTGCCTTGGCGAAGGTCTGCGCTCCCCGAGTGCACTTCTAGTTTCATATGATGCCAGTGTCAGTGAAAGTAATGGCCCCACCTTTGAATATAAAGGCTACAGTCAGTAGTCACAGAAGGCCTACTCATAAAATGCACTGACTTCACTGATACCGAATCTCCCTCCAAACTAAATTGAAAAGCTGACGGACCCTGAATATGATCTGATCAATACCACGTTTGCAGATTGATTTGTTGACTATGTAATGTCACAGGACTGACAAATTCCATAGGTTGTGTCGGCCACGTAATGTAGTCAACAATGAACAACAGCTATGAAACTGAACATTAGCTTGATGATGTTGTAGAATGTGAAGGTATTTGGTAGCCTACTGTGTGAGAGAATGTGTATTTTTATGGATCAATAGGTATGGCGGCAATCACTTCAGGGTGTCGGATCAGGACACTATTTTGTGTTCAGGTGAGAGTGTAGAAACAGAGAGATGCAGAGTCCAAGTGTAGAGTTAAGGCTGTTTATCTTGATGCAGATCAAAGCATACAAAATAATGGTGTGTGAAGTGGTCTGGGTATCATCGGATAATCCGTAACTCCTTTAGAATTCAAAAACTAATTTTTTTTTTTTCCTTTTTTTTTTTTCGTTTTAAACAAAAATCGAAAAACGTCCGTTTTCTCGTTTTTGGTTTCTGAATCAAAAAACGAAAAACAAATCCAATCTGGGCCGTTTTGTTTTTTGCGAATTCCTTTTATCATTATTCATTTTTAATTGAAGAACAGGAGTCACGTGGTTTTCTTGTTTTTTTCGTTTTAAACCAAAAACGAAAAATGGAATCCTGTGATGCTCAAAGGAATGAATACTAAATATAAACAGTCGGCGTGAACAAACACATCAGTTTGAGGATAACACTTACAGGTAAAACTCATTCATTTAACCCTTTAGAGACTTAATAGCATTCAAAACTGTATTTTGTGGAGCATTTTTGAATGGATGCCTTTAGTGTCATTGCACAGCTTTACAACGAATCTCTGGAGCAACTCCTCTCAGTGGTACAAAACAGAATAAAGTGCAAGATAAAAAGATAAATAGATAAAGGATAAAATAGACAGACCCAATAACTCACATATATAATAAATAAACTGGTAGCAGCATAGATAAACAATATTGCACAGTCAGTGTATTCCTGCAGGATATAATATTGCACGTCACAGTGATAGTGCATAACTACTACTGAGAGTTCAGTTCTTTTATTGTGCATGGATAAGAACTGTTCAGGAGTCTGGAGGTGAAGGTCTTAATAGGCCTATAGCGCCTCCCAGAGGACAGCAGAGTGAACAGGTGGTTGCCTGGGTGAGATGAGTCCTGGATCATGTTTGTTGGTAGTAGTAAGTATCAACTAACTTCCATCATGGAAAATGTGAGATTTGAACACTTTCTATGTATTTTACGGTCGAGGCTCTGTGTGTTTGTATAATGTATGTTCCCCACCAATTAAGATTTCTAATTAAAGTAAAAATATTAAATTAACTTTTGTCTCGTGTAAACATTCAACTTAGTTGTACAGTGTAAATAAACATTCTTGCATTTTTCTATTTCATTTTTATTAGACAGCCACCGATATTTCTTGATTTTTATTTATAAATATATATAAAACATGAAAAAAATAAGATTACGATAATTGTCAAGTTTTGAAAAACCCCAAAAAAGTATTTAAATAATTTATTTATCTTGTGCACAGAAATACATCTGCAGAAAAGTAGTTTCAGTGGAAAATGGCCACTAGATGTCTCACTAGATGGACAAACAGGATGCCAACTACAGAAGAAGAACAAGTGGACGTTCCTGTCCTCTACGAACCAATCAGAGCAGTGCTCTCTACAGGACCGCCCCATCCGAGGCTGCAATCAGACTTTTTTTTCCCCCCATACTTTATTTCGAAAGTTCAATACAGTAGTTACATAAACATGTTCAGATTTTTCTATAACAAAAAAAAACAGCAAACATATTTCACAGTATAAAAATTATATAAAAATTAAAGGAAAGGAAAAGATGAATGAAAACAAAAGAAAAGAAAAAATTGAGGTCTGTTAAAGAATTGGAATAAATTTGAAATGTCTAAATAATCTAATTTTGTTAACTAGTTTTTGCCATTTTAGAATTTTTTTGTTTTAAGTTTTCAATTGCAGTCAGATATGTTTTAAAATTTTTAAAAGAATAAAAGGAGGGTTTTGGGGGTACATAAATAGACTCTCTGTTTCCCTCCCAGCACTCGTCCCTCCTTGTGCTTTGGTCTCTGCTGAGCCATTGAGCCATGGTCTCCTGCTGTGCTGAAGCATCCTGAAGTTCAGGGAGAAAATTAAAGCACAAGACTTATTTGTTCTAAATGGGAAGCACTGCATAAATAGATCTGGGCAACATGGCCCCTGTTTTAACATCGAACTCAGGGTTTTCAAACCAAACTGCAGTCAATTTTTAACTGTGCTAACTGACAGGGATCCTCCACAACGCAGTATAACTTTGCTAAATTCTTAACTCTGCTAAAACTGGATGGAAGTTCAGTTAAACTGTATGTAACTAAAATATTCTAAGAAGTGAGATCTCAGAATAGAGACTTGGGGGGGGGGGGGGAGAAGGGAAACATTGCAATTGTGTCTGATGAAACCACTCTAAACATGCTCTGTAGAAGAACAACATCAGTGTGTTCAAGTTCAGTCTAAAAGAACAGTACTGACAACTCTGTGGTTGGTCTGCTGTTAAGTTCATTAGATATGCCATTCAATATATCTAATGGTAAAAGAGGTGTGTGTTATTACATGTAATAATCTAGATCTTGCAAAGATTGGGATACTTTACATTTAAGAAACAACATTAAAAACTCAATGTAATAATAAACTTGACAGGACAAAAATGATAATGTAGTTTGAGCAGCAGCAAAACAGCAAAACCGAGTGATATGTAGAAATGTCTGAGGGTCACTTTTACCATTAGATCCTCACATATCGGTCCTGCTCTGTCTCTGTCCCGAAAAGACAACCCTGTGTCAAAGACAGACCTTCATTATTATAAGAGGTTGATATGGTGAATATGGAGGGTGCGCTTCCATGCGCAATGCTGCAAACATTGGGATACGTTGCATTGAAGAAATAACATTAAAAACGTAATAATAAACTTGACAGGACAGAAACAGTTTGCCTTCAGGGCTTTCTGGCAGAAAGGGTTTATTTTAACCCAAACCATGAAGTTTTCCTAAACATAACTAAGTGGGTTTGATACCTAAACTTAAGGAGATTTCTGGCAGAAAGCCATTAAGACAAACTTCTCCCATGTGCTTTCAGAGCCCTCATCATACATTGTTAACCGACTCTGCCATGAACACTGCCCCCACCCCATGAGTCACATAGTAGGCCTACACTAAATATACTGATGCAGATATCAATTATCATTATTATTAATAATCTATAAATATATTGTAGGGAAACCTGTACGGGATTAATTAATCTATTCATTAAAAAAGATATAAAATGCACATGAAAAATCTGAATAGCTTCCTTAGCCTACCAATCATAATAATTTAATCTTTTTATGAAGCTAATAAAATAATGTATATCTCAACTCTGAAGTATAGGCCTACCCGAATTTAGTATTTCCCAGTATACAGTACAGTATGGCCACCAGTGGTTTGTGGTAATTAAAGTGATTTGCTTGTATGAATATGCAGCACTAAAACATAATACTAAACATATTAAATGTGAGTCCTGCTTTATTAGGTAATAAACCTGTGTCAAAGACAGACCTTCATTGTGATAAGAGGTTGATTTGGTGAATATAGAGGGTGTGCTTCCATGCTCACAATGATACTTTGCATTGAAAAAAACAACCATAAAAACTCAATGTAATAATAAACTTAATGGAACAAAAATAAATATTTTACCCTCTTTAGGAAATGCAGTTTGTTTTTTTAGTTCTAATAAAAAATGTCCCGACAGCTGTGATGGAGATGGACTCATCCTGAGGACGGCTACTATGTTCCAAATGTTTTTACTAATAACCTGTAAATCTGTGTGAAACAGCAAAACCGAGTGAAATGTAGAAATGTCTGAAGGTACCGTTAGACCCTCACTGATCCTGTTGTCATGTCGGGAGATTTAAAGAGGCCTCATCAATGAAGTTTCAGATGCTGTGCCAACGTGCGTAAAATGCGCACAGCGCCTCTTTCAATGTGGAGACGCATAAAGCTATCGGTCCTGCTGCTGTGTGATGACTACAATCATTTAATAAACTCAAAGGTTAAAAACAGTCCCTTTAAGTTCTTAAGCCACTTTAGACTCGTAGTAAACCTGCAAAATGTTGCTGAACGTAAAGTTCAGGTGTTTTCATTGTTCATTTTCTTTGGATGACCAACACAGACAAAAAACAACTATATTTGGATCAACATATAAAATCAGTTGAGCCAACTTACTGTATATTGTCAGGCTATAGGGAGAAAATGAGAACTCATCAGTGCTTGTCCCCTGATTTATACATCAAACAAAGCATTTCATACAAACACATGAGAGGAGTACAGTCTACAATTATCATTTTTTTTATTTTTTATTTCCAACAGGAGATAAATGGTACATATTTACAACAGGAGAAGGTAGCTGAAGGTGGGCCTCACAGACCCAGATCAGCCACAGATGCCCAGCCCCAGCTCTCTAAGAAGACGAGGAAAAACTCCCCATGAACATTAGAACAGCATAAAGGACATGGGAAGAAACCTCGGGAAAGGCAATTCAAAGAGAGATCCCCTCTCCTCAGACGGCTGGGTAATCATATCTTTGTGAGGACCAGTTTCACACCAGAAAAGTGAACTCAGTTCACTTCCAAGAGTAAAATAAAGTGTCAACCCACAAAACAACCCTTTTCCAAGTGCTGTTTAGGGGGTCAAGACTGATTGATCCTCACAAGTATACAAGAACAAATGCATGTGTATGTGTGCGCATTAGTAATCATATCTTTGTGAGGACTGGTTTCACACCAGAAAAGTGAACTCACTTCACTTTACAAGATACAAGAACAATGTATGTGCATTTTCTTTCTCCTGAGCATGGCATTAGCGTGGCATTAGAAGAGCTTCCGGTACCACTTGGTCCTCTTCTTTGTTTTGCCGATCAGATTCTCAAGATCATCCAGCTGGGAGCTTTCGTCGGTCGTCCACTCATATTCTTCCTCCTGCAGAGTCTGCTGGACGCTTTCGGCGGCCTAGGGATGATAATAATTAACAGTTTAATTGTTAACCAACATTAAGCATTTTAACCGATTAACGGTATCGGTTAATAATTACTGAAAAAGCTGAGAAAAACTCAGAGGAGCAGCCCGTCAGTTTAAGGAGAAAAGCTGGTCCACCTTAACAGCCCAACGCCCAACCTTAAAAGCTGGCGCACCGTAGTTGCGAGGCACAAATCTTGTCGGTTAATAACGAGGGTCGGTTATTGGTTAAGAACATTTTTCAAAATTAGCATCCCTACCTTGGCCTGAAGGAGAGATAAGTCGTGGCACTCGATGCGATGACTCTGTATCTGCTGCGCAGCCTTCTCCAGAGCGTCCCCGAGGGTGTCGTTGCTCTGTCTTTGCTCCTGTAGCTGAGCAACAAAGGAGAAGCTGGTTTTCTCAGTCTCCTCCAGAAGGGAGGTTTTTTCCTGCTGCCAGAGGAGACGGTCACTCGCTAGCTGATCTTCAAACTTTGTCTTCAGATCAGCCATGATGGTCTTGTGCACCTTGTCCTGCATCTCCAGCTGGACAAGATGGGAGTCATGGGATTTTTCCAGCTCTGCCAAGTGGGAAGACTTGTCCTCCTGCCACATGTGATGTACAGACTTCAGCTCCTCCTCAGCATACTTTAGAGCAGCCATGATCTTACTCTTATCGACTCGGAGTTCTTCCATTTCAGGAAGACAGTTGGACATGAATTTGTCTGTCTCCTTCCGGATGGCGACAATCCTCGTCGAAAATACGTTTTTCTCAGACTTCAGCAGATCTTCTGACTTTTTCAGATCTGCTGTGAGCTTCTCTGTCTTTGCTCTCTGCTCGTTCAGCTGGGCTTGATGGGTCTTCGCCTCATCCTTCGTCTTTTGGAGGTCCTCCTTTGTCTTGCTCAGCTGTCCTTGTAGTTCTTTCCTCTCAGTCTCGAGCAAGAACTCCATCTCCCACTCCATGTTTGTTTTAGCCAAAGCGAGCATCTTCCTTTCAGCGAGGAGCACAGACTTCTCTTCCTCCAAATCCTTTCGAAGTGCCTCGTTCTCCCCCTTCATCTTCTTCGACTGTAAGTACTGGTTCTTGATGATGCCGTCCTTCTCGCTCAGGTATTTTTTAGCATTGTTCAGCATCGAGCAGAACTTCTCCAACTGGAAGTACTGGTTCTTGATGATGCCGTCCTTCTCGTTCAGGATCTTTTTTGTGCATTGTTCACCATCGAGCAGAACTTCTCCAACTGTAAGTACTGGCTCTTGATGATGCCGTCCTTCTCGTTCAGGTATTGTTTAGCACTGTTTCAGCATCGATCTAACCTTCTTCAACTCGAAGTCCTGGCTCTTGATGATGCCGTCCTTCTCACTCAGGTCTTTTTGAGCATTGTTCAGCATCGATCTAACCTTGTTCAACTCGAAGTCCTGGCTCTTGATGATGCCGTCTTTTTCGCTCATGTCTTGTTGAGCGCTGTTCAGCATCGAGCCAACCTTCTCCAACTGGAGGTCCTGGCTCTTAATGATGCCGTCCTTCTCGCTCAGGTCTTTTTGAGCATTGTTCAGCATCGAGCTAACCTGCTTCAAACGGTAGTCCTGGTTCTGAATGATGCCGTCCTTCTTGCTCCGGTCTTTTTTAGCATTGTTCGGCATCGAGCCAACCTTCTTCAGCTGGAAGTCCTGGCTCTTAATGATGCCGTCCTTCTCGCTCAGGTCTTTTTGTGCATTGTTCAGCATCGAGCAGACCTTCTCCAACTGGAAGTCCCGGTTCTTGATGATGCTGTCCTTCTCGCTCAGGTGTTGTTCAGCATCGTTCAGCATCGAGCCAACCTTCTTCAACTGGAAGTCCTGGTCCTTGATGATGCGGTCCTTCTTGCTCAGGTCTTTTTGAGCATTTGATTTCAGGGACTTATCCCTAGATGGAGAGTGGTCACGTTTAGCATGGGCCTTATCGAGCTGGGCTTTCAGGCCAGATATCTCCCTCTGCAACAGGTCCTTCTCTTGGCCCCAATTGATGTCCTTCTGATCACGAAGCCAATCGAAGAAATTGCCCAGACCGTCCTGCTGGACGTCCAGGAGGATTCTCCCCTCAGATGTACTGCGGGTGATCTTCGCCTCGCTGTCATTCAGCTGATCCCTGCATGTTTCTTCCAGGGTAGTGAGGAAGAAATCCCTCGTTTCAAACTCATTGGAGTCGAAATCAATGTATTGCGTCATTGTCTCAGTTTTTCTTCTCCTCTCGATAACAACTCTGCCTCAGTCAAATAACGATCTGATCCAAACTTCTGGTGCTGGGGGGTATATGTAGATTACCAACATTCTAGAAGTGATGATGCGTCAAGGGCGATGGCTGACCGTATTCCTTTCTACTCCTATTCCTTCATTCCTTTGATTCTATCGTTGCTATGGATACCAGTTTGATTACGTTTGAAAATATGAATGTAATGATTTCTGATTATTCCTAAAATATAGCAAAGAAGGTACACTTTACACTAGGGAGATTTGTCAAGTATTAAATACTTTTATCAACATGGGAGTGGACACATAATGCTGCACAACACAAAGTAACAGCAGAAATATAATATAAAAGTTATAATCTCATCAATTTTAGGACTCATTCCTGTAGCACTCTGTAGCAAGCTCTGCAACTATAGTGTTCTGGTTCAATCTCACCGCTCAACTTTATTTTCCAGCAGCAGCAGGCAGCGACGTACATGAAACCTGCCTTGGCGAAGGTCTGCGCTCCCCGAGTGCACTTCTAGTTTCATATGATGCCAGTGTCAGTGAAAGTAATGGCCCCACCTTTGAATATAAAGGCTACAGTCAGTAGTCACAGAAGGCCTACTCATAAAATGCACTGACTTCACTGATACCGAATCTCCCTCCAAACTAAATTGAAAAGCTGACGGACCCTGAATATGATCTGATCAATACCACGTTTGCAGATTGATTTGTTGACTATGTAATGTCACAGGACTGACAAATTCCATAGGTTGTTGTCGGCCACGTAATGTAGTCAACAATGAACAACAGCTATGAAACTGAACATTAGCTTGATGATGTTGTAGAATGTGAAGGTATTTGGTAGCCTACTGTGTGAGAGAATGTGTATTTTTATGGATCAATAGGTATGGCGGCAATCACTTCAGGGTGTCGGATCAGGACACTATTTTGTGTTCAGGTGAGAGTGTAGAAACAGAGAGATGCAGAGTCCAAGTGTAGAGTTAAGGCTGTTTATCTTGATGCAGATCAAAGCATACAAAATAATGGTGTGTGAAGTGGTCTGGGTATCATCGGATAATCCGTAACTCCTTTAGAATTCAAAAACAAATTTTTTTTTTTCCTTTTTTTTTTTCGTTTTAAACAAAAATCGAAAAACGGCCATTTTCTCCTTTTTGGTTTCTGAATCAAAAAACGAAAAACAAATCCAATCTTGGCCGTTTTGTTTTTTGCGAATTCCTTTTATCATTATTCATTTTTAATTGAAGAACAGGAGTCACGTGGTTTTCTTGTTTTTTCGTTTTAAACCGAAAACGAAAAATGGAATCCTGTGATGCTCAAAGGAATGAATACTAAATATAAACAGTCGGCGTGAACAAACACATCAGTTTGAGGATAACACTTACAGGTAAAACTCATTCATTTAACCCTTTAGAGACTTAATAGCATTCAAAACTGTATTTTGTGGAGCATTTTTGAATGGATGCCTTTAGTGTCATTGCACAGCTTTACAACGAATCTCTAGAGCAACTCCTCTCAGTGGTACAAAAACAGAATAAAGTGCAAGATAAAAAGATAAATAGATAAAGGATAAAATAGACAGACCCAATAACTCACATATATAATAAATAAACTGGTAGCAGCATAGATAAACAATATTGCACAGTCAGTGTATTCCTGCAGGATATAATATTGCACGTCACAGTGATAGTGCATAACTACTACTGAGAGTTCAGTTCTTTTATTGTGCATGGATAAGAACTGTTCAGGAGTCTGGAGGTGAAGGTCTTAATAGGCCTATAGCGCCTCCCAGAGGACAGCAGAATGAACAGGTGGTTGCCTGGGTGAGATGAGTCCTGGATCATGTTTTGTTGGTAGTAGTAAGTATCAACTAACTTCCATCATGGAAAATGTGAGATTTGAAACACTTTCTATGTATTTTACGGTCGAGGCTCTGTGTGTTTGTATAGTGTATGTTCCCCACCAATTAAGATTTCTAATTAAAGTAAAAATATTAAATTAACTTTTGTCTCGTGTAAACATTCAACTTAGTTGTACAGTGTAAATAAACATTCTTGCATTTTTCTATTTCATTTTTATTAGAAAGCCACCGATATTTCTTGATTTTTATATATAAATATATATAAAACATGAAAAAAATAAGATTACGATAATTGTCAAGTTTTGAAAAAAACCCAAAAAGTATTTAAATAATTTATTTATCTTGTGCACAGAAATACATCTGCAGAAAAGTAGTTTCAGTGGAAAATGGCCACTAGATGTCTCACTAGATGGACAAACAGGATGCCAACTACAGAAGAAGAACAAGTGGACGTTCCTGTCCTCTACGAACCAATCAGAGCAGTGCTCTCTACAGGACCGCCCCATCCGAGGCTGCAATCAGACTTTTTTCCCCCCATACTTTATTTCGAAAGTTCAATACAGTAGTTACATAAACATGTTCAGATTTTTCTATAACAAAAAAAAAACAGCAAATATATTTCACAGTATAAAAATAATATAAAATTAAAGGAAAGGAAAAGATGAATGAAAACAAAAGAAAAGAAAAAATTGAGGTCTGTTAAAGAATTGGAATAAATTTGAAATGTCTAAATAATCTAATTTTGTTATCTGGTTTTTGCCATATTAGAATTTTTTTGTTTTAAGTTTTCAATCGCAGTCAGATATGTTTTAAAATCTTTAAAAGTATAAAAGGAGGGTATTCATTTATTCCATATCATTTTATGTCAATTTCATCTGCCAAAAAACTGGGATTTTTTTTTTTTTGTATTAGTATTTTATTGATTTTTTACATGGACATTGTCACATTTTGGTCCACAAATCAAACTCATATATGCAAAATAATAATAATATAAAAAATTATCATACATAAATAAATAAATAAATACAAATATAATATAAATAAAAAACATTTAAAAAAAATTTACAAAATCCTAATATATAAATTAAATACAAAAAATACAAATCAAATACATATTCCTACATTCATCTGCACCATGGTCTAATCTAATATACAAGCATCCAATCAGACACATAAAGAGTGTGTGTGAGTGCTATGTATGCATTAAGTATTGTGTGATGGTGTGTGCTTTTCTTAAAGATCTGTCCACATGAGCAAGGTATTCCAAGAAGTAAATAAAAACTGGGATTGTTAAAAGAGAGTAATATCTCAATCTTTGTTAGTATATCTTCTTTTTCTTTTGGGCGGCTGGAGCGAGGGCTGAGAGGCGGGGTTAAAGGAAACGCTACTGCGCATGCTCCATGGGCCCAATGGATGCGGAAGATCGCCGGAACATCCGGGTACTTAATCTCTCGGCAGTCGAGCCATTTTTGGTTTCATGCGCCAACTGAGCAACTCTCACATGAACTGTCATAGGAATGACCGAGAGCCTGCCTACAACGCTGTTCTCTTTATACACCCATCATGGTTTGGCCACTACGGAAATGTGCTTCAAAGCTCAGTGCTGTTCCTGGGAGGCTCGGTGGAGGGCAGCCGTTGCTGCGTCTGCCGCAAATACAACTGAAGAAGAAGAAGACAAGCCTACAGAATGGTGATGGGAATGTCGGCTCTTTTTAATGAGCCAGATCATTTGGCTAAACTCACCAAGAAGATCCGGCTCTTTCGGCTCCTAAACGGCTTTTCATTTTACCACTTCTGCCTTTTATAATTCAGCCAAATTTAGCGCTGTTTGACCTATGATTAGTATGTGGGCACATATAATCATTTAAATTATTCAATATAATTATACTAAACCTTATAATTTCCAGAATACCATAATTTTACATGCTGCTTTGTTTCCGACATCTTGTCTGCTATTCGCGCACCGCACTCCTCTCTCTCTTTCTCTCCTCCCTCTCCCTCCTGCTCTGTACCTGTAGACCGTCAGCGCGCCGCGCACCCCCGCCCCTCCCTGCTTGATGGTATGATCCTTGTTTGTCATCACCTGATTGGTCGCACGGACGTCATTAACACAACATTCAGTCATAGTCAGTGCGGGTGGGGACACAGTGAGTGGCTGTGGCGCAGAGAAGATCCTCCTATCATTCTGCCTTGAGGTCGGCTGTGGCTCAGAGGGTAGAGCACGTCGTCCACCAATCGGAAGGTTGCCGGTTTTATCCCCGGCTGCTCTGGGTCACATGTCAATGTGTCCTTGAGCAAGACACTTAACCCCCAATTGTTCCCGAAGGCGGTGCTATCGATGTGTGAATGAGTATTTAGATTAGATCCTGATGGGCAAAGTTGGCACCTTAGCAGCCTCTGCCATCAGTGTGTGAATGGGTGCATGCTGACATGTCACTACATGTCAGCATGCATTGAAAAGAAAAAACGCTTGAAAAGCGCTATATAAATACAAGACCATTTACCATTGGAATTAAGTAAAGAAAAAAACGAGAGCCGGCTCTTATCGTTCACTTAAAAGAGCCGGCTCAAAGAGCCGACTCGTTCGCGACCAACACATCCCTAAAGCCTCCAGAGTGCTACGTAGTTAATGAGCCGTTACAACATCCTGAAGTGAAGGCATTAGTCTATACGTGGAGCTCGAGCCCTGGAAATGTAAACAAAATGTTAGATAAGGAAGTATAGTTTAGACTAATTAGCTTCAGCTCTCGCCATAAATAGCCGTCCACATCCTGTATAAGAGGAGGAGGGTGTGTTGTCTGTGCTCCTCCTCCTCCTCCTCCTCTTACTGTAGTTCCTCCAGCTAGATATCGTTATCTACACCAGTGTGAAAATGGCCTCAGACGAGCTGTCGTCGAAGCTCAGCCGTCGGCTCCAGATAGAGGAAGGAGCCGAGGAGCCCGTCGCCGTGGACCTCGTCCCAGACCACCAGGAGGACGGTGGCGGGTCGGCGGAAGAAGAGAAGTCCAGCACGGCCAACGCGGACTCCGAGCTGGGCGCTAAGCTGCTGCGGAGAGGAGAGCTGAACGTCGGGCAGGGAGAGCACCGGCAGCCCAGCATGAAGGTCTTCAACCCGTACACCGAGTTCAAGGAGTTCTCACGGCAGCAGATCAAGGACATGGAGAAGATGTTCAAGACGTGAGTGTGTGAGAGAGACTGATATATACCTCTGACAGGTTGGAGGTTAAAGCTTAAAACTCCAGCCCAATGGTGTTTGCTCTTTTCAATTTCTTATAACAGGGAAGTAACGTTAAGATTACTCATATAAGGAAGTTGAGTAGGCAGGTTGTTCTAGGTCACATGGTGATTTCAGGTTTTTACTAGCCCACTGTAGAGTAATAGTTCCACCTACACCGCAGAGTGACACTAAACAGAGAGAATCAGTGTTGTTATATTGGTCACACCATATAAAGGCTGTAAGGCTGGAGCTTTTGATATGATGGGCGTTACACTTCATTTGATAACAGATTGACAAGTGAACTGAAGAAAAATAAAGAAAGAAAGTAAATAATCAGTTTTGGGAGCTGTAGTTAATGTTCAATCTAATGTTGGCCCACCCCATGGGTTTCTGCAGCGTGGGTGATTGCAGGGTGGGGACATTGTGCAAGTCAGTGATAAGGGAAATCTGACAACAGGCTCTCATTGAGTATTGTATATTGTTCTCAATTCACTGAAAAAATGCAGTGACTTGACCTTTTCAAGTTTGCCAGATGACCTTTAACCCTCATTCTAGAGTTGGGACGTAACACATTTTAATTGTAATTTCACACAAATGGGCACTTATAGTAGTTTTGCCTTTCAGATCAGACATGGTGAAAGAATAAAGACATGTATACAGCTATTTGAAATGTAGAAATCTTAGTTAAACAAGGGGTCTGGTACTCTTTATGTTACCTGGTGTCATTTTAGGTATTACAAAGCTGGTCATCACCTGGCTCTGTAACTCTGGGTTTTGTAATCCAGCTATGAGCTTGTTCATATGACAGAGGGGAAGTTGCTTGATTAAAAGCAACATCATCAGAACCATGAATGAAGAACGCAATATGACAGGATATTAAATGGTCATTCCCGTGGGAAAATGTGGTTATAGCGACAGCAAAAAGACATTCAACTAGGTGAAATATGATCACATAAAGAATAGAATAAGAAGCTGTAGAAAGAAATATTAAAAGTAAGACTATAAATAAGTGCAGGAATTATTATATGCCTTTTTTTGTCTGATGATGAGCAAACTATTCTGAATATGTGATACATATAAAAATGCCAAAAGTAATGTTTCAGCTGCTAAAGGAGAGAGGAAAGTAGTTAATGCCTGATGAGGTCTATCTGACTGAAGAGTTGCGTTTGGGAGCTAATAAACTGTGTGTGGAGGGTATAGTTTTTAAGTTATAGATATAGTCTCATATCTTGTAACAAATCTTCCTGCAACAAAAAGTCTTCTGTTTCTTCTGCTGTTGCTTTTGACATTGGCCTTTTTTTAGTTGAAGAGCTTTAGTCTTATAAACAGGAAACTGTTGCTAAGATTGACTGAGGTTCTGCTTTTGCATCTGCATGACTTCTGGCTATTTCTGTGTCATGCTCAGCCCAGATTCTTCAGGTTCCTTTCACGTCCAGGCCTGTCCATGGATTTTAAATGCACTGCTTACACATACTCTCTTTGTGCAGCCATCTTCAAAAGGGCTCAGACGTGCAGTTTGGGCATTTATCCTGGAGTTAAAGTCATTCTAATGTGCAAAGACCCCGCGGGGAGTCGGGGACGCAGCTGAAAGAAGGCTGAAATAGTCACCCACGCCGTAACAATACTGCAGAGTGTGATGAAGTGTAATCTTTTCATCCATTATATTCTGTACGGGTTTTATAGTATCGCTGCCCCATCGGGACGTATCCATCTGACTTTTGAGTATTCCCTTACATTAATAAGACTGTTAATTACATCTGTTAATACGCATTCACACACATCTGCAATTTTTTCTTTTGCCAGCTGTCCTTCCTGCATTTGGCAGCTTCAACCATGTTATTATTAATCTGGATTATGTGTTTGACTGCTCTGTATTTGTCTAATATTATAGTTTGGATGAATTTTCTTTCAGCTCTGTAGCCGAGCGGTAGCCGAGCTGTAACAAACCAGTTTTCTACTTGATTCTGTCAAGGTTTGATGCTGGCAAAGACAACTACATCGACCTGATGGAGCTGAAGCTGATGATGGAGAAGCTCGAAGCTCCGCAGACGCACCTCGCCTTGAAGAACATGATCAAGGAGGTGGACGAGGACCTGGATAACAAGCTTAGCTTCAGAGAGGTGAAACAAGAAAAAACAGATTAGAAATGTCTGTCATTTTTTCCTTCTGTCTACATCAAGTGTGACTCTATTCTCCTGTCCTTCTCAGTTCCTGCTCATCTTCAGGAAGGCAGCAGCAGGAGAGCTGGCGGAGGGCAGCGGCCTCAGTGTCCTCGCTAACCTTTCTGAAATCGATGTCTCCACAGAGGGGGTCAAAGGAGCCAAGAGCTTCTTTGAAGCAAAAGTAAGTACAAGTGACACGGGCCCAATCCCTATGTCCCCCCCCTAAGGCCTTAAAGCTCTGAACCCTCAGGGACTTGACTGATGTCACCTAGTAAATGGTTCTGTGAAAGGCTGCAAGGGCTTGAAATGGTATAAATATGAAATCGGACAGCACTTTGCTGCGACATTACCATGATGATGGCAATCGTGGGTTTTTATTTTTCACCTTTTTTACTATCTATTTGAATCCATGTGCCGTCCTCCTTGTTTATTTTCTTTTTTCTTTTTATGCCTCCGGGTTTGGGCTTCCCCTGGTAACCGTGGTAACCCTGTGTTTAACGTCACAACACTCTGACTTGACGGTTTGACAGTGGGACAGCCCTAAACCCTCACGGACTTGGCGGGAACACGCCTTAAAGTAGGACATTGGGAATTGGGCCTTCTTTTTTTTCTTTGTCATTGTGTTTTTATTGAATTTTTCATACATACAGGGTACAGATACAAACAGGGATGACACAAACATAATGAGTGGAGAAAAAAAAAAAAAAAAGTGACAACAACGAAATAGCAAAAGAAAAAAAACAAAACAGAAAAACCACCAGTTCACATAGTTCAAGTAGTTTGTATGTACAAAATAAAATTTTAGAAAGATGTAACCGGCGTAGTTAGACGTTCCACATAACAAATAAAAGG
Organism: Sebastes umbrosus; assembly: GCF_015220745.1. NCBI lineage: Eukaryota > Metazoa > Chordata > Actinopteri > Perciformes > Sebastidae > Sebastes > Sebastes umbrosus. The sequence continues at coordinate 6,880,656 of NC_051274.1, forward strand.
CCTCCAATGTATATTGTTTGGCCAAATAGGAAACTGTAATGATAAGAGTAATGCCATTTGCATCCCTTTGAGAATAACGATAAAAAGTGCCGTGAACAGATAAGGACATGCTGTTAGAAAACGGCCTGCAACACACACACAAACACAGGTCTTTGGCTCCACCTATTGGATGCCGTTACACATGGACCACACTTTATGAAAACAGAGCTTGCAAATACTCAATCAACAAAGTAATGTTTCGTCTATTTAAGTGTTAACTCCAGACGAATTGTCAATAAGAAGAATAAACTGGCACAGTTTATTAGATATCACACGCATATTAGGGCATTAGAGAGATTAAAATAGGTTATTGCCATGGCTTAAATAGCCATTACCTGTTAATAATCATGGTTGTGGCAGAATGTTCTCCTGTACATAGGACATGGCCAGCTCAGGATCCACTAAATATTCTTCCTCTCCCTCAAATGTGATCCGGAGCGTATGAGGAAAGCGGAGGCTGAATTTGACGCCGGGGATGTCGTTTCAGAAACCGCTTCACACCGGTGAAGGTTGTTGGGAGATGTATGGGCTTAATTTCATCTACAATCTCTTTGAAAATGAGACAAGATGTGGCAACAACTGACGTCAACACTCTTTTCTGTCCATTCCCATAGAGATTTACTGTATGTTGAAAACCTGTGGACCTACACGCAAAAAAAACTCTCAACATATGACCTGCCTAATTAAGACCTGGAGTGACTCTGAACCCTAGACTGTTGTTGCCTGGTCTTCACTCTTTCCAGGCTTTTGGCGAAGGGTTAATATGTATCCATCCATTAGCTATATAGCCGATTATCCTTGAGGGTCGCGGGCAGGGCTGGAGCCAATCACAGCTTACAACCATTCACACACATATTCACACCTATGGGCAATTTAGACTCAGGGTTAATATGTTGTTGTGTTGTTAATATCTTATGTTTCACTCCTCAGTCTAGTGACAGAATGTGATTCCTGGTGTATTTATGAGTGAAGGAAAAAAGTAAAATCGATTAAAATGCAATTTCACTTTAGTAAAGCTAGTGAAATTGGAATCAAATGAATGACTTGATATTAGGGCTGTCAATTGATTAAAATATTTAATCGCGATTAACTGCATGATTGTCCATTTTTTTTATCTGTCAAAATGCACTTTAAAGGTCCCATATTATGAAAAAGTGAGATTTTCATGTTTTTTTATTATAAAGCAGGCTTAAGTCCTATATAAATACTGTGAAAGTATCGAAACACTCAATCCACATGGAAATACACACAGCCCGTATTTAGAAACTCTGCATTTGAAACAAACTGTCAGCATTTCTGTCCATTTGTGATGTCACGAATATACAATATTTAGACCCTTAACACAATTTTAAACGTAAACATTCTAAACGTGTCCCAATTTATTCCAGGTTGCAGTGTATGTGAATGTCATCAGCTGACAGGACGTAAACATGGACCCAAGCTGTTGCCTAGCAACGCAATTCTGTTGCAATTCCGTTGCAATTCCGTCAAAATGCGGTAGAACGGAGCATTTAAGACAGAGGGTAAATCAGGCATATTTAGGCTGACAGTATGAGGAAAATCAAGTTTTTTTTGAACATTACAGCATGTAAACATGTTCTAGTAGAAACACAAAATACAAGTATGAACCTGAAAATGAGCACGATATGGGACCTTTAACACATTTACTTCCTAAACAGTTTTAAAAAATCTTGATTTAAAGTAGGAAAAAGCTTCTACACTGTGTGCCTACTTCAGTTTTTGATACTGGGTGCAGCACACAATGTTGTAGCCACAGGTGTTCAGGAGCTCCACTCCCATCACCTGACAGCTGTGTGTTTTTTTTGCTGTCGGACAGGTTCAGGCCATCAACGATACCAACCGTTTCGAGGCAGAAATCCGCCAAGAGCAGGAGGTCAAGAAGAAGCAGGGCGAGGAGCAGAAACAGAGACGCAGTGCTTTCAAAGATCTGCAGTCAGCCTTCAAGTGACCGCCTCTCTCTCTCGCTCTCTCTCTCTCTCTCTCTCTCTCTCTCTCTCTCTCTCTCTCTCTCTCTCTCTCTCTCCTCTCAGGACCCGTCACTCTCTGTGCTACACTAAATGCTGTCAGTATAGTCAATGTGTGTGTTTCAATGTTCCATGTATGTGAGACGGTGGTAGTCAAACGCAGGCTCAAAGTCTGACACGTGCTGGTCATTAGTCTATGATAAAACTGCACTGGGTACGTTATGAAAATCAGCACTTCGTATGCGGATAACAGATAAAGAATCACCGATTCATCCGTCTAGAATTTATTCATTTAGGTGTGCAGCTCAGGATCACTCTCAAACATCGTATATGATAGCGTGCGGGTAGTTTTCAGTCTGAACACCCATTACCTGTTGTGTTTGGAACATTAATCTGTAAACTGTAACTAAAACGACCCAGTGGTCCAGCTCTTAGTATTTAAGTAGACTAGTGATGAATGCACTTGTCCCGCTGTCTTGGCTACTGTGTACGTCAGCTTTATTTGAGCTACTGTGTGTGTGTGACTTTACTCATTCCAGAACAGAATCCACAGTGACACCTTGCAGACATTGCGAGCCGTCAGTCACGCAAAAATTTTCAAAAAGTGTCCAATGTTGAACAAATGAATAGCTGAGCTCTACACTTTTACTGTAAGCTCTGTATTTTTGTACAATAGGGTTTGGGGTGGGTAGTGAGTAGATTTTGCTAATTGATTCGGGATGCTTGTGGTCATTTTTCTGCACCGTGTTTTGCGCGGGCCCTCTGCTCTGAAGCAGCTTTAAAATATTCTTTTTTATTTTTTATTTTAACATTTCTTTTCCAGCTTTAGTCATTATTACTGTCCTATCAGCTCACAGCCTCAACATTTACCACAATTAATCCGTCTTTTTGGTGTTGGAATTGGCAATTACTGAACATGACTGTTTGTTGACTCAGGAGTGGCATCGTATTGTAATTAATTGATCATATTGTTGTATATTTTACTAAATTCTAATTCCGAGCACCTGAATTAATACAGATTTTTACTGATGTGATATGTATACTGTAAGTCAGTGAAGCACTTTGCCATACCCTGTCATACTGTAAGTCATCTTATGTATCAGAAAAATATTCTTTTGAATGATATCACAGTGTATTCAACTGTATGCTAGATATATATCTAATATAAAAACCTGTCAAACACACCAGCCAAATATCACATTTGTATATGATCTTTAGGATTATCACTTTAAATAGTCTCAATCTGAGATCTTTGGCCCTGTCCAGACCTGGTATTAACATGCGTCCTCAGTGATCGGATCACAAGTGGACAGTTTTAAGTACGTCTGTTCACACCTGGCATTAGAATGCGTCTCCACATGCGTCTCGAGTGGCCACTTGTGATCCGATATCACTTCCCCGCTCTGTATGCAAATAAACACGCAGTAAACACGCGGCTGATACAGCAGACGCTGTGACGTAATACTACAGGAATGTCAGTAGTAATATCGTGAATTTGGGAATATTTTCGGGTGTCCGCTTCGCACAAAGCAGCAGAACAAAAACACCGACACATCTCTGACAATATGATAATAATGCACTTCCTGTTCCCAGTCTGATAGTCTGAAAACATATAGCCTATAGATAAGGCATATTTATAAAAAAAAAATAAAAAAAATACAGATGTATCAACAGGATACAGTAGAGCACAGAGGCCGCTTTGCTGCGAGGCAGCCGAGTGCTTGCCTGTCTGTTCACCTGAGGAGCGCGGCGACCCCGCGGATCCCAGCGGGACATCAGTTGAGTAGGCGGTCCTTAATGTGGCCCAGGACACATTCGCGTACACACTGTTAAAAGAATGTGGCCATATGTGGCCCAGACCACCTCTGAATGTGGTCTGAAAGATCCGATCTCAATGCGTCTGGAGTGCGTTCACACCTGTACTTAGAGCTGTCCACTTGTGATCGGATCACTGAGGACGCATGTTAATACCAGGTCTGAACAGGGACTTTAATTTGTGCATAATTTAAAAATCTTTTTTTGGACAGATTTGTTATCCCTAAATGTTTTCTCTGGTGCCATTTTGTGAGAGAAACTTTTGGTTTGTACTGTGTAAAACAATATGCAAGCTCTGGATGTTGACGCGTGTCAGCTCTTCACAGCACATTGTGACTGAAATTCTCGCTCTTAATGAATAATTGAACAGACATTCCATCACAATATGAAAAATCCTTTTTTACACTGTTTTTTTAGGGTGAGGCCGGGGTTTCTTTGAAATTTCCTTACAGTTCATTGTTGATTGTTGAACGCACTGTCGGGTTTTGCAACTTCAGCAGTGAGCTGTGAGGAAATTTTGGGATTTCAGGGTTTGGTTAGGGGTCAGGATTCAAACATTTCTTGTGTAAAGTGGAGGATGGTCAGTGAGTAGTTGTGATGTGGGGTTTTGTCAGATTTATTATAAGTTTTTTAACAGACTTTCACAGAGATCTGTCCCCACACAATCAAAAACTTTGTGTTTCCTGCTGAAACAAGACACTGGTAGTTGTAATATCTGGATTTTTGTGGGGGTTTTTTGGTACTGATTTCTCCAAATATTCAAAGAAAGACCATTACTTTCCTTTTGGAAGAATAAAAAAAAAAAACATGAGCCCCAATTATATACAGAAATATTTCATTTTTGTGTCTCCTTGGTTGATTCTCTATTGATTATGTCCAAGATTATGCCAGCACTGTATTATGTAGTGGAGGGCTAATGGGAAACAAAAGTTGAATTTATTTTAAACTTCACTCCATTAAACATTACCTAATTACCGATGCACACATAGTGGATTCCGTGATTTGTTTTCCCTCCACTGAATTCTTCTCCCACGTCATTCCTTAATGTCCTTATTGTTACCGGAATACCGCCAAATGTTTAAACTACTGTCATTACGCCCAATCCAGTGGAGCTTCACTCTAAAGCAACATACTGTAAATGTGAATGGAAATGATGTTGACATTGTTATTTAGACAGACTTTTCTTTGCCATTCTGTCGCTAGGGGAAGAGATTTGGTCCGAGTTACTTCCTGTCAGCTACTGCCATAACAAACATTGAAACAGGAAATAGAAAGGGGCCCATTTAAAATGTTTATGTTGTCAAGCTTGAAAAGGTCTATTCATCTTACATTGCCCTGCCATTTCACCATCAATATGGGTTATTGAGTACAAATTGATGGGCAAAAGTGATCATTTATCCATTTAAAACAAGGCAAAAGTGAGCATGGCTCACATACCCCCGCTCACTGCTTGACCCCTACTAAAGTAGGGCCAAAGGTTTTGCCCT